>NC_043014.1:41097839-41115339 GCF_006345805.1 Octopus sinensis
TAGATAGATAGATAGATAGATAGATAGATATATGATAGATTATTAGATTATACCCTTCTATATATGACAAATATATTTAGTACATTCAGTCGAACTACCATCATATGAAATTCAAGGGCAGCGGACTCACTGTCGTAGGATCGCGGTTTCGATTCCTAGACCGGACGTTGTAAGTGTTTATTGAGTGAAAACAACTAAAGATCAACGAGGCTCCAGCAGGGATGGGGGCGAACCCTGTTGTACTCTTTCCCCACAACTTTCTCTCTCTCTTTCTTCCTGCTTCTGTTGTACCTGTATTTCAAAGGAGAGAGAGAACATCAGCAATATTAAGTTTGGTAAGAAAGGATTGAGTAAAGTATTAAATTAATTGTCTGAAAAGTGATAGTAATTGCGTATCAGGAATTAAGTCTAGTGCTGGGTGGGTGCGTGTGCGAATGTCAATATCTTTTGTGGTAGGGTAACTTCTGAAGCTGCCGTCTTCATCCATCGTGTCAATAGGGTAAAGTCAAACTGGCAGAACTCATCGCTGAAGATAAGATTTGAACTTAGCAGTGGTGGAAGCACTCCGTCGGTAACGACGATGATTTTCCGGTTGATCCGATCAACGGAACAGCCTGCTCGTGAAATTAACGTGTAAGTGGCTGAGCACTCCACATACACGTGTACCCTTAACGTAGTTCTCGGGGATATTCAGCGTGACACAGAGAGTGACAGGGCCGGCCCTTTGAAATACAGGTACATCAGATACAGGAAGTAAGAGTGAGAGAAAGTTGTGGTGAAAGAGTACAGCAGGGATCACCACCATCCCTGCCGGAGCCTCGTGGAGCTTTAGGTGTTTTCGCTCAATAAACACTCACAACGCCCGGTCTGGGAATCGAAACCGCGATCCTATGACCGCGAGTCCGCTGCCCTAACCACTAGGCCATTGCGCCTCCACAAACTTAGCAGTACAAGCTAACGAAACAGCCAATAATACTGTGGTGTACTATCTTACTGTGGTGTATTAAACCATCTTCTCAAAAAGCTTGCTCGACTTGTTGAAATCAGACGCCGAGTCTCACTGAAATCACACTCTACCGTCTTAAAAAGGAATGACGTATAAAATCATATAAACCTAGAGACGTACGTCTAAAAAATACGGGATGGCCTCTGCTAGAGAGATATTGGTTTCAAATTTTGTCACAAGGTCATAAATTTAGGGGAGGGAGTAATTTGATTACATCAGTCCCAGTGTTCAGCTGGTACTTAATTTATCGACCTCGAAAGGATGAAAGGCAAAGTCGACTTCAGCGGAATTTGGACTCAGAACGTAGAGGCAGACGAAATAACGCTAAGAATTTCATCCGGTGTGCTAATGACGGACGAAATGCCGCTAAGCATATACCGGCGTGCTAACGATTCTGCCAGCTCGCTGCCTTGCTGCTAGAGAGATATCTAGAGAGATATTGACAAAGGAATAGTAGCTTGGCCATAGTTGATCTGCAGATAAGCAACACGTTTACATGTAGCCAGTTCAGTCCTAAGCAGCTTAGCCATGAATACATTGCTGTGTCAGGTAGTGGTAGGATAGGAAATGGGATCTTTCGATAGCTGCCTACCAATTTATTGACTCAATTGGCAGTGGTTCTTCATGAAAAAGTCCTAAAAAGGGCCCGGGAATACTTTGAGGTTCGAAACTAAATCATCGCTCAAACGAACCACAATCTATTGTTATTCTATTCTATTCTATTCTCAGAATAATATACGGTAAAGTGATAGTTTTTGATAAAATAGAATGCTAATACAAAATAAAAAGAATAATATTGATTTTGACATTTATGTATCACAATTTTATTTCATTCACGCACATAAAGCGAGGCTTTAAAAAAATCTAAAAATTATAATAAAACGTGCAATATATTCATACACACACACACACACACACACACACACATATATATATATATATATACATACATACTTAGTACATACATACATACATATCATACACACACACATATATATATACAAATAATTGTATATATGTATGTATGTATGTATGTATGTATGTAATATATATATATATGTATCACACACACACACACACACCACACCACAGACACACACACACACACACACACACACTATATATATATATATATATATATATATATATTATATATATATATATATATATATATATCACACCGGTTTGATTTTATCACCTTTCTCTGTTCTGGCGTATGTTTTTTCTTTGGAAATAGGTTGCTTCGTTGTTGAAATGTGTGTTCGTTTGTTTTACTTTTTTTTAGTTCAAATAATGACATAAGGGATTTTTCAAAGTTAATCATCATGAAGGTTATGTTTGGAGGGGAAGCAGAGAAGTTTCCTATGTAAAGCTGTCAGCTTTATGTCTCATTTGTCGGAAGCATATGCGTTTATTGGCTGCCATGTTTTATAGTTGTTGCATTCAAATTACTCACCTTTTTTTATATTAAAAGTTTTTACATAATTTCTATAATGGTTACTGCTTTATTGTTGAGCGAAAGATATCTGTTAATATATATCATATTTATAATTCCCCGTTATAAAGGCAGCATTTACAGTTTTCTTCATGCGCATAACACACGTATATATCTATATGATTTTTTTTCTTCCAAATTGCAACTAATTTATAGTTAATCCGTGTAATATCTTCTGCTTTTCTCATTCACAGTTTTCAAATGTCGTCTGTTTATTGCGCTTAATTTTTTCAGAAAACTTTTTATTCATCTCATTGACTATTCTTTATATACATATTTTTTTAATTCTGACATATAGCTTCTAAGTAAATTCCGTTTATGTCAAGACTTGTTACTTATAATTTTCTATGAAAATTATCGTTATTTATTCAAGATTATAAAAGAAATTGCTTTTATGACGCTATTCTCTGAAAAACGACAAAACCACAGCATATTGGTTATTTAAAAAACTTTTTATTTTTACTTATGTACAACTTTGCAGTGAATTCCAATTCTGTTCGTATAGCATCTCAATACCTTACATTTTAAATGATTTAAAGTCGTTAACGTAATTTGCTTTCGTAAGTGAATAAACAACAGGCTACTCGCACCATGTACAGAGCGCCAACTACAAGTTTCAAATAACTTGATATAGGTTTTAGGAAAATTTCCAGGAGTAACGTGTGCATGAGAACATATAGATAAGTGCAGGATAACATAAGTAATAAGATGAGTTAAATTTTTATTTAATTGAAATGACGTTTATATTGGGGAAAATGAATAGCGTCAATGACAATTATTGTCAAGAAAGACAGGGGGAAGAACTTCGAAATTAAAATTGATTAAAAATGAAGATATACATTGGGGAATGGATCTGATTTTTGGTAGTTAGAGCCACTAGTCTTGATATTTTTGACGTAGTATGATCAATGTTTAACACGTTATTATTGGTTTTGTAGGCTGTGAAAAAATAAAATGGGAATTGTAATTTTCAAATGATTCCAAAGAAGCAAATGGACTGGACGCGAGTGATGAAATGTTGTATCTGTAACTGACAGATACTTTAAGAAAAAAGCAAGTTTAATCTCGAACAGGCAAGTATTTTGATAATCAAGTTAGTGTTAGCATAAATATTTTAGGGAGCAATAATAAACTTATTAGAAATACTAATGCGGTTTTAATATGAGATTTATTGGGAGAGAAGAGGGCGGGGGGAGGGATGAAGGGAGGGAGGGAGGGAGGGAGAGAGAGAGAGGCAAAGAGAAAGAGAAAGACAGAGAATCCGACAAAATGAACGCAAGAACCACTACATAATTCGCAATTCTGTTGAATATATATATATATAATTATATTATTTGAGGGAATATAAATCCAAACTTACAGGGAAAAAAAATTCAATTTAGAAATACTAAATCAAATTTCACACAATATGATATATATATAAAAAATTAGAAAAAAACCCACCTTTTATCAATTCAAAATGAACAATTAAATTACACCATCCAGAAAATTACGTATATTAGAAATATTAAAATTAAAATAACAATAAAAATTCAATGATTAAGTATAATTGGTATACCAATTATATACGTTTTTATTATTTTTTTGGAATTTACTTAATCATTGAAATTTTATTGTTATTTTAATTTAATATTCTAATATATGTAATTTTCTGGATGGTGTAAGTTAATTGTTCCTTTTGAATTGATAAAAGGTTTTTTTTCTATTTTAAATATATATATATATATATATATATATATATATATATATATATATATAATATATATATATATATATATATATATCTATATATATATATATATATATATATATATATATATATATATATATATATATATTATATATATATATATATATATATATTACATAAAAGCAATTAGATTCAGTCAATTCTAATGAATTTACTTGAATGCGGTACTTAACTTAGATGCACCAGAAAACTATATGGTGTTAACCATACAGTAATTTGGGGTGATTATAAACAAGAAAGAAGCAACAAGAATGGATTAGTTTTTAGTACAATTGTTTCATACAAAGACAGGCTTTATTAAAAGTTGCAAAAATTGCAGCAGATAAAAGTGTCCCGTACGGGACACTTTTATCTGCTGCAATTTTTGCAACTTTTAATAAGCCTGTCTTTGTATGAAACAATTGACTAAAACTAATCCATTCTTGTTGCTTCTTTCTCGTATATATATATATTATATATATATATATATATATATATATATATATATATGCGTGTGTGTGTATATATATATGTGTATACGATTTTACTCTTATTTCTCTTCTTATACATTCTCCCTAAGAATATTGTACTATACCTACTAATAACTGATTCTGTTGTATGTGTGTACATGCGTATGTGTGTATATATATATGTGAGTGTGTATATCTATATTTATATATATATACATAAATTAGCCCTCTGAACGTTTTAGATCCTCTTCTAAAGTTTCTGGTGAAGCCTAGGGGCACACCCAAGTACCCTAATTTTATCTACCGTTCACTACAGTCAGTCACCGGCTGACACTCGCTGACGATACATCGAAGAGGCCAGGGAACAGAAAAAAAGAAGTAGAAAGAAGACATGCACCCAACACCAGAGCTGAAGACACCTCCGAAAGAGGGGGCCCCGCCACGTCAAAACGGTAGAGTAGTAGGGGCCGAAACCGGACGTGGTTTCTCCTGATGATGTCTTGAGCTAACTGGATCCTATAGAGGAGATGTTGTGGTAGTAGACCACGAAACACGGTTGTAATTCCTCCACTGAAAAGATGGAAATAAGATGTGGGATACTGTAAGAAACTGTTCTTCTTTCTCTATTCTAGAAATGACTGGTACCTATATATGTAAAACACCAATAGTAATAATCATTATAAAGATTTTTACTGATTGAGAAAATAAATATGACTGAACAACTGGATGTGGGATATATTAAAAAGGATTATATAAAGAGAAGCATTTACGGCAAATAATATTTTACAGAAAAAAATAAATTCCGTACATGAACTTAAGATTGTGAACCCTTTTACCCTTTTACCCTTTTACTTATTTCAGTCATTTGACTGCGGCCATGCTGGAGTCACCGCCTTTAGTCGAGCAACTCGACCCCGGGACTTATTCTTTGTAAGCCCAGTATTATTCATCGGTCTCTTTTGCCGAACGCGCTAAGTGACGGGGACATAAACACACCAGCATCGGTTGTCAAGCAATGCTAGGGGGACAAACACAGACACACAAAACACACACACATACATAATATATACAGACATATTACGACGGGCTTCTTTTAGTTCCGTCTTCCAAATCCACTCACAGGCTTTGGTCGGCCCGAGGCTATAGTAGAAGACATTTGCCCAAGGTGCCCTGCAGTGGGACTGAACCCGGAACCATGTGGCTGGTAAAGAAGCTACTTACCACACAGCCACTCGTGCGCCTATATTAAGATTATTTAAAGCAGGAATCATCATTGCAAGAATCGTAGACAAAAATGGGCGCCGCAGTATAGTGCAAAGTTTTCGAGGTATTCAATTCCTGTAAAAGTACATTACTAACTTTCCTTCTGCAATTTACAGCCGTTGTCAATGATTAGGAGTGATAGATTCTTCTAGATTTACTTGCTCATAATACACCGTACATGATAATGAGGCATTCAGTGGCAACCAAACATCTAATTAGTCTCAGTGAACATTTAATAAACAGTAGTTATAACAACTAGATATCAGTGACTCAGTGATGCAGATGTCAATTTATCTAAAACCCTCCATATAATTTTAGCTAAGTTAAACATTATGAAACGTGCTTCGTTTTATCTATAAATTCGCATTAGTAAATAAGTGACATTTACTGTAAGTTCAGATTTCATATTATTTCAGCATAAACTCTGTTTCAGAATAATAAAGAAAAAAAGTAACAAACTAAAAGATTTATAAAATATATACCTCGTTTAAGTGGCTAAAGTTTATATAAACTGTAGAGTATACAAACGTGTTTTTAAACCAATATTTCATCAACTTAAATGGTAAGATAATGAGGTATTCTGCATCGTTCTTTGTACTGTCATCTCAAATCCTGTAGATAAATACGCCACTTAGTCTTAAGAGGAGTGTTTTTCTTTTTTATAACAGATTCCATCCTCTGTGAAGTGATGATTCCATTTAATACTGTTTATTACATATTAGTCGCAGTGAGAGAATCTTTCTGCACTCTCTGCCGCTAAAGTACGAAGACAAAACATGATATCAATACACCGTATAATCAAGATTAAAATTGTTTATTTTGTAAATCGTAGCTAGTTTCTATTCATTATTTTGAAAGTAATGTAAGAACACGTTTAGGAATTAAGAGCCATGGAGATTTTTGAGATAAGTTATTTGATAATTGATGATTATTTTATGTATATTTACGTTCCTCAGTCAATCCTTTGACATGATAACAGATAAGTCAATTAGTAACCGGTTATTTTACTTGGAACGAATGCACATATTTTTAGAGAAGGAAAATTGAGATTGAGGTATTTTTGGTATAACAAATGGCGTTAAGAATGTAAATTAATTTCTGTGGATTCAAATGTGAATCGAAGCGAAGCCGCTTTTAACTTAATGAAATCGTAATAGTCAGTAAATAAAAATTAATTTATTGGCCGTTCAAGGCGGCGAGCTTGCAGAATCGTTAGCACATCGGGCAGAATGCTTAGCGGCATTTTGTCCGTCATCATGTTCAGAGTTCAAATTCCGGCGAGGTCCACTTTGCCTTTTACCCAGTTGAACATGAAGTAAGAAATCAGTTAAACACGGGTCGATGTAACCGACTTAACCGCTCCCCCAAAGTGCTGGCATTGTGCCAAAATTTGAAACCAATTAATTGGCTAATTATTTAATTTCCTATAAATTTGTTTTAAGTTTTTGCACAGTGTTGTTAGTTTCCACATATTCGACTCTTTTTCCTCCAATAAGCCAAGCTAGAATGTAAAAATTATTTCTCTTCAAGAACAGACAACTCAGTTTCTACTTTCCTTCTTATTTGCTGTATTTACTTAAAACACAAGTTTTGTGTGAATACCCAGATTTCTCATATATATATATATATATATATATATATATAATTATATATATATATATATATGCGTGGCACCTTGGGCAAGTGTCTTCTACTATAGGCCTCTGGCCGACCAAAGCCTTGTGAGTGAATTGGTAGACGGAAACTGAAAGAAGCCCGTCGTATATATGTATGTATATATATATATAATATATATATATATGTGTGTGTGTGTGTGTGTGTGTGTGTGTGTGCGTATATGTTGTGTATCTGTTTGTCCCCCACAACATCGCTTGACAACCGATGCTGGTGTGTTTAGGTTCCGTAACTTAGCGATTCGGAAAAACATACTGATATAATAAGTACTAGGCTTACAAAGAATAAGTTCTGGGGTAGATTTGATTCGCCTAAAGGCGGTGCTCCAGCATGGCCGCGAATAGAAAGAATACATTTATATAGATTTAGAATAGAATAAGATTTTTGAATGGCTTTAAGCAAAGTGCTAAATAACTAAGATAGTTGGAAACAAATTAAACTTACTGCATGCATATCATATTCAAAAGTCTTAATCAAATTCAGTCTCACTGCAGAATACCTAGGGCAACTGTCTTCTATTGCAGATTTGTGAGTGGATTTGATTGACGGAAATTAAAAGAAGCCAACCGTATATATATATACTCTTTTACTCTTTTACTTGTTTCAGTCATTTGACTATGGCCAGGCTGGAGCACCACCTTTAGTCGAGCAAATCGACCCCAGGACTTATTCTTTGTAAGCCCAGTATTTCTTCTATCGAACCGCTAAGTTACGGGGATGTAAAGACACCAGCATCGGCTGTCAAGCGATGTTGGGGGGATAAAGACAGACACAGAAACGTACACACACACACACACACACACACACACAACACACACACACACACACACACACAAATATATACACATATATACGACGGGCTTGTTTCAGTTTCCGTCTACCAAATCCACTCACAAGGCTTTGGTCGGTCCGAAGCTATAGTATTAGACACTTGCTCAAAGTGGCATGCAGTGGGACTGAACCCGGAACCATGTAGTTCGTAAGCAAGCTACTTAACACACAGCCACGGTAATATATATATATATATATATATATATATATATTGTTACGAGGGAACCTCCGTCGAACGAAAGCTGTTACGGAATCCCTCACACAGGCCCGTTCGATCAGCGAATGTTCGCCACAGAAACTCGGAGAGGAGAGAGAGAGAGAACAACAACAACAACAGCCGCAAGAAGAGACACAGAGGCAATCGAGAGAGACACAAACAAGGCAAGGCAATTGGCTCACATTTAACGTACTAGTTTACATGACTATTAATTGTTACAGCATCAAATACATATCAGTCGAATTAAACAACAACTCAATACATCATACAGGTATACCACAGATCAAAGCATTTAAACATGCAGGTAACAACACATCAAATGCAATAACAACAGCATTTCAAGAGTACACGTCCGGAGACAACAGTTCTGTTTCAAATCACATTAAAGTTACAGTTCAAAGGACATTAAAGGCCTAACAGTTCAATGTTCATTACACAGTTCTCTTTTGCCTTAACACAACTCTGTACACAATGTCTTTACACAGCTCACATTGTTCTTTTCACTGTCTCATTTCTTTTACAGTCTCTTTACATCGAGTCTTTTTCCTTCTTTTTCTTCACATATCAATACACAATTCACGTACCTTAGTTCCTACTATAATAGCCAGTGTCTCAATATTGTACCTCATCTCTCTCAGCACTGCTAAATCCAACTTGCTAACCTGCTTGCCTTGAATTCCAAATCCTGGCCGCTAAATCCAACTTGCCAACCGCTCGCCTTGACTTCCAAAAACCGACTGCCCCAAACCTCTTGCTCTGTCACTACCCTCAATCTCTCTCTTAGCTCTAATACTCTCTCTATCGCCGCTCAGATTCCTTAATCTGTCTTCCTCACTACTTTCTTCTTTCTCTTCTTCACTGTCTCTCACACACTGAACTGCTTACTTAAGGGGGCAGCCCTCCAAATGAACCCTAATTCACCCGAAGGGGTTGGGGAGTCTCCCCAGAGCTAATTAATCAACCCGCATCTGGCAGAACAATGGATTCATTGCCAAATGTAGGTCGCCGTCAACTGTCCTCAAATTGAACCCACAACAATATATATATGTATTATGTGTTGGTGTGAGTCCCCATCCCAATACTTGACAACCGGTGCTGGTGTGTTTACGCTCCCGTAACATAGCAGTTCGGCAAAAGAGATACATAGAATAAGTATCAAGCTTTTAAAAAATAACTACGGAGCTCGATACATTCGACTAAAATTTCTTCGAGGCGGTACCCCAGCATGGCCTCAGTCTAATGACTGAAACAAGTAAAAGATAACAGATAAACAATATTACAGATGGCAAAATAATAAAACATTTTCTTGCCTCTTCATCTTCAATATAAAGCAGGCTAAGGAGAAATAAAGTGGAAATAAAAAAGTTTTATTGAAAAGCCAAGGATTTCTTGCCTGTTGTCTGAATGTCTTGTCGTCAAATGGTAGAAGGATTTTCTTCTGGTTACGACGCTGTTTACTTTGGTTTCACTGAAAATGTACCAATTTTATAGTCATGAAGTAAATTAAATTGTTTATTATGTGTAATCGGTGTTTGAGAGTTAATAACCTTGGCGTAGGTTTCAAAGTAATACTTGTCAGATTAAGAACGGTCAGTTTCACTGATTGCTGTCCTCTATAATTTGCACTTAGGCACTTCCTTCATACTATACTTAACATTATACACTTAACAAATATAGATGCTTCATCAGTTTCATCAATGGTTATATTTTTCAAAGGTTCACATATTCTTTTCACTTATAACCGGCGTACTTAGGTGTCATTACTGATGGCAATGGGAAATCTAAGTTAAATCTAAGTTATTTCTTTATTGCCCACAAGGGGCTAAACACAGAGAGGACGAACAAGGACAAAGGGATTAAGTCGATTACATCGACCCCAGTGCGTAGCTGGTACTTAATTTATCTACCCCGAAAGGATGAAAGGCAAAGTCGACCTCGGCGGAATTTGAACTCAGAACGTAACGGCAGACGAAGTACTTATTTCTTTACTGCCCACAAGGGGCTACATACAGAGGGGACAAACAAGGACAGACAAAAGAATTAAGTCGATTATATCGACCCTAGTGCGTAACTGGTACTTATTTAATAGACCCCGAAAGGATGAAAGGCAAAGTCGACCTCGGTGGAATTTGAACTCAGAACGTAACGGCAGACAAAATACCTATTTCTTTACTACCCACAAGGGGCTAAACACAGAGAGGACAAACAAGGTCAGACCAACGGATTAAGTCGAATACATCGACCCCAGTGCCTAACGGGTACTTAATTTAATCGACCCCGAAAGGATGAAAGGCAAAGTCGACCTCGGCGGAATTTAAACTCAGAACGTAACGGCAGACAAAATACCGCTAAGCATTTCGCCCGGCGTGCTAACGTTTCTGCCAGCTCGCTGCCTTAAATTTAAATAAGTTTAAGAACTCTCCGGGTATTCCTGGCAACCTATGAGCATTGCAGTCAATCCTCGACGGATTGTAAGCATGAACCAAAGATGGAATAACTGCTTAATCATTTAGACTGAACGCTCACTCGCTCAACTTTACCAGGTTTGTGCATTAATGATTAGAGATTTCTGATATAGAGTTAGTGGTATAAAAATATTGGGGAAGGAGAAATTACTCTCTCTTTTACTCTCTTTTACTTGTTTCAGTCATTTGACTGCGGCCATGCTGGAGCACCGCCTTTAGTCGAGCAACTCGACCCCGGGACTTATTCTTTCGTAAGCCCAGTACTTATTCTATCGGTCTCTTTTGCTGAACCGCTAAGTAACGGGGAGGTCGTCATTTTTTTTACTCTGCCCTCATCATTTGCACTAAGCCTTGTGTCACATTGGGCCCTACTACTTTGCGCCGATTCTACGAATTAGTGAAGATTTGGAAAATTATGGACACTGTACTTACAGCTCTAAATAACTAACAATAAAAGAATTCATACATAAATTGCGTATATAAATCGTTTTAAGTTCGAAACTATTGCGGCAATTTAGTTCAGTGAGATATTAAATGGTTGGGACCCATAAATGTTAGTCCTCTTTTGAATAGATGTACTAGTTCTATATATCAGATGAGGATTGGAAGGGGATAATGTGATGCTTATGACTTACTTGATGATCTGAAAGTCTACTAATAAAAAATCCCCTTCCCACTTCGCTAGCAGCTCATCTCTTATATTTTAATACAATTTTTTTGAGTATTTCTATATCTTAAGTTAGAGTCATAGTGAAATATTGTTTAAGTACGAATGAAAACTGTATGATGAGAATTATGCCTAAAAAGAATGTAAGTTATAAAAAAAATCCAGATTAAACCTTACAAGGATTCAAATTATTCTCTCTCTTTTGAATAGATGTACTAGTTCTATATATCAGATGAGGATTGGAAGGGGATAATGTGATGCTTATGACTTACTTGATGATCTGAAAGTCTACTAATAAAAAAATCCTCTCCCCACTTCGCTAGCAGCTCGTCTCTTATATTTTAATACAATTTTTTGAGTATTTTTATATCTTAAGTTAGAGTCATAGTGAAATATTGTTTAAGTACGAATGGAAACTGTATGATGAGAATTATGCCTAAAAGGAATGTAAGTTATATAAAAAAAATCATCCAGATTAAACCTTACAAGGATTCAAATTATTCTCTCTCAAAATCCCAAACACCCAAAACTCCTATAGCCAACAAGAAAATTAAATCTGCTTCCGATTTTCACAATTGTTTATTTGAACTTTAAGATTTTCCTAATGGCTCTCTCATCACGTTTTCTTTAGATTCTCTAGAACTGCAGCATCCAATCAGTAGCTCTGTATCTATTGGATAATTTTATTAATTTCCTTTCGGTCTCTGGGAGTGTTTCATTATATTCAGACGGAACTTGCTAGCGCGTTGCTAGAAGGCCACTTTCCGTAATTAGCAAAGTGAAATGGAGCATTGGGTTGAATGAGCCTACCTTCAGAATAACCTCCTGATTCATTAAATTAGTTTTAGAGTCCACAGCTATTAAAGAAAAAAAAAAAAGAAAGAATTATGGAGGCGGGTAAAGGGAATATTGGCTGAAGGACGTTGATGACTTCAGTAGGTGGCGATATTGGATATGAAGTTGGTGTCAATAAGGAAATATACAATAGTAACAAGTATGATAATTATTTCATTGACTGACAAGTCTGACGATTTAGCAAGTGGAAACATAATGATAATGTGGGCAATTCTTATTATATTAAGATTGCACTGCGTAGTTATTAGCAACACCATGATTATAAAATGCACCATGATAATCTAGTCGCCATTCTCCAGAAATATTCAATATTCATATCAATTAGTTTGGGCATTTAGTATTGAAGAAAAATGATGTCTTTATATTGAATGAATGTTGTTACTAGCAATTGTAAAATGGAACTTTGCCATAATAGGTAAATGAGATTCAGTTAGGGCATTACAATGCACAAAACGCTGGGTAACAAATACAAACATGAAAAATACAAAAATGAAGAGAAATATTTTGTAGAGGAAACTTATACAAAAATCATAATAGTAGAAGAAGCGAAAGAAATACAGTTTAGCCTGAGATTAAGAAAAGGACCATAAATAAATAAAATGAAATAATGCATACAACAATAAACGCAACCTCAATTATAAATATAAAAAGAAATCTATTAAAAGGAGAAATATAGTTAGGGAGTTATTGAGTTTTAAAGATGCAAAGAAAGAAAATATAATCAAATAGAAAATACATTGTATGTTGGCAGAGTGTTAAAAAGCAGTTATGATAATATAGCGAGGAACAAAAATGATGTCTAAAATAGAGTAGTAGTGAAGAAAGGAGAGAAGGAAGTGTCTAAGAAAATTGTAAAGCGAAGAAACAAAGAAAAATGATTAAATAATGTAATGCCGGAAATAAATATTGGTAGTGAAAGAAAATTAAAATGGAAGTAAAAAAAAAATATTGAAAATAAAAGAAAAAAAAAAACTGACTTTTTATTATAATGAAAATAATGCAAAGAAAGGATTTATGGAACGATGAATGGAGTTTTGGAGAGAGTGTAAACGATTTGTGAAACAAAAAAAAAAGTTGATGTAGTATAACAAAAAATATTGGCAAAAAATCAGAGTGAGCAAATAGAAAATATTACGACTTTCTTCTGTTTATTAACGGTTTCTGTAGGGCAGGAAGGAGTGGGAGTGCTCACATTACTAGGAGAAATCACTTAATTCGTCGTTGAATCATTAGAATTTCGTGTCGAAGAAGTAAAGCAAGAGGAAAATTAAATGATAAATAAACAATAACAATAACTAACAGAATAAAAGAGTTATACACCGTTGGACGAATAACTGTAGTGCATAAAGAATATAAAAGAAAAAAAAAAACTTGGTATAATTAAAATAACGTGCGAAGTAATGGGTTTGGAACCATTTTAGGGAAATATGTCAGAAAGGAAAAGAAACAGTGAAAGTATGATGTCTCAATGAGAAATAGAAGGACACTATGTATAGGGGAAATAATTGAAGGAGTTTGGTATGCATTTTGTATAGTATGGGGGATTAAGAAAATATGATGGAAATATTATGGAAAATTTGAGTGAAATGCATAAGAAACGGGACACGATTTCAATCCCATCACAAAATCTGTTTGAACCTACTTCACGGTTGCTAATGCCATTGGAAGGCATCAATATTTTAGGGTCTCTTCTCTGCTGCTTCTTACACATACAACTTTTCTCAGTTATCTTAAGGGATTCTTTGAATTTCAGTGCATGAATTTAGATATTATATGTACTTATGTATACATATTATTCCAAATCATTAGAATTGTTTCGGCGATTCAGTCTCAGCTTGTAATTACTGAATGTTACTCATATAATACACTTTATTGCATTAATATGAGTCAACAATATCTGTGTACCTGCACGTCTTCAGGTGATTAGGGTCCAGAGAAAGACAAAAGACACGTACACAGACATGACAGAAGTAAATAAATACCCTTATAATCAATAAAATTTATTTCAATCTGAAATTATAATTAAAATTATTTATTGATTGCTATAATGTGAATATTTAATATTTAGTAGACATGTCCTTTGCAATTTTCAATGCAAGGACCCTATCAAGCATGTTACTGATCAGATGACGAATATTCTCTTGCGGAATTTCTTGCCAAGTTTCATGAAGTAATCTGATCTGGCCTTGAAGATGCTTTCTTTTTTTTTTACGAAGTGTCCTGTCTATTATGTTCCAGAAGACTTCAATAGGGTTCATATCTGGTGACAGGCTTGGCCATGGAAGCTTTTTAATGCCATTCTCATCCAACAATCTTGGGTCATTTTAGCCGTGTGGCAAGGAGTTTCATCTTCCATTAATAAAGTCTTCTTTAATCATTTCCCCACTGGAGAAGATTGGAAGGAGCCTATTCTACAATATGGACACATATTTATCTGTGTTTATGTTTCCCTCACACTCCACCAGCTCTGATCAACCATTGCTCCGAATTGCTCCCCATACCATCACAGAGTAGCTGTCGTGTTTCATTATTGGTTGCAATCTTTTCACATCAAATTCTTGATCACAAAGCCTCCAGACCAACACTGGACCACTGTTAGGAAATACAGCATATCAGGACACTTCAGAGAATATTACACTGTCCCAAAATGCTAGTGGCCTCTCCACCATTGGCCCAATCTTTTCTCCGCTTGATGCTGGCTAGTCGAAGTGGCTTCCTTCTTGCTGCTCTGCCATAGTAACCAAGTTTGTGGAAATACCTAACAGCTGTTCTGGGACTGATATCAACCTGTTCTGCTATGTAAAAGGCCTTGCAACGAGGGGTATCTTTCATACTTCTCTTAACAAAGAGAAGGGTCCTGTCAGAGGGCCCTGGTTGATCTGGGCAAAGTGATGTGATCTTCTTCTCTTCTCGGTTAATTGAACAATCGCTCGATTAACTTTAGAAAGCGGGATCCAAAAGTTTTCTGAATGACCCTCAATACGGCCTCCCTGAATTTCAGATAGTTCCAAGGCTTCGTTTGTACAGGACATGATTAAACACTTACATATAGAATCTGAAGCATGACCATATCAATTAATAAAAAATACAAACCTTCACAAGTTAGAATAAACATAAAATGATGTTTTATGGGGTGTCTATTTACTTCTGTCATGCATGTCTGTGTATATGGGGTGTCTATTTACTTCTGACACGTACTATGTGATAGCATTTATTTGCCGATACTCGTAGAGAAATTCGGAAAGCACGCTATAAAGTTATTGATCAGATAATATTGTATATATAAATAGATATACATACGTATGTGTGTATGTGTGTGAGATAGCATATAAATATAAATTATTTAGCTTTATTTGTGCATCTGGTATCCATCTCTTGTAAGGCAGTGATTTGGCTTAATGGTCTGTCAAAACCTGACCTAAGGCCCCCAACGAAGAGAAGAAAATATCCATTCTGTTGCTGCTGCTTTCTACTGTGTTACTGAAGAGCCCTGCCCATAGAGCTAGCATGGATTGTGTTTATGGCGATCAAGGTCTCTTAGACTCCAAGATGTCCATCTCAGCCTCACTGGTGTAGTGCAAAAGAGTAAAGCGTTGTACCTTTCTTTCACCAGTTTCGTTGCTGGAGTTGCCAAGACTACATTAGAGGCTCCATTGCGGACTAGATTTACTTCTTAATATTAGTCTCACAAAGCATCAAGGCTATTTACCCATAGCTAGGCTGAGGGCGATACCAGTAGTATAAACTGGAATCTTACAGAGCTCGGGATTTGTGTGAAGCATGGTTGTCACACCTTGCACTAGTGATTGAAACCACTACTTACTACCTATTACACTCACACTCACTCGCTCACCAACACGCTCACTCACACACTCACCCATATACATACATACATACATACATATGCACACACATATAGTGAGGGCGCATGGTTTAGTGGTTAAGATCTTGCATTCACGACCGTTAGATCGTAATTTCAATTCCTATAGCAGGTGGTGCGTTGTGTTCTTGAAGAAAACACTTCAGTTGACATTGCACTGCATCCACTTCGACACCTGATGCATGGTATACCGACCACCTATTCAGGCAACATCGATTCCATAGAGAGCGTGTGCTAATGTTACCTTTTTATTGCCCACAAGGGGGTAAACATAGAGGGGACAAACAAGGAGAGACAAACGGATTAAATCGATTACATCGATCCCAGTGCGTAACTGGTGCTTATTTAATCGACCTCGAAAGGATGAAAGGTAAAGTCGACCTCGGCGGAATTTGAACTCAGAACGTAACGGCAGACGAAATACTTCTCAGCATTTCGCCCGGCGTGCTAACGTTTCTGCCAGCTCGCCGCCTTACTATTTCATCATTATAAATAAATCGTTTGTGCAGGTTGTTCAGCAAAAGCTGAACGTTCATACGTCGTGTTCGACGGGAGAATCCATCATATATATATGTATATAACAAAAATTTAAATTTTGACATAGAGTTACCATAGATTTTGTATCCACAAAGCCAAAGCCTTGTGGACAGCTGGTTAGACTCTATAGAAAAGCAAAAAATTAAAATTTGCTACGTCGCGAACGTGAGAAAAAACTCAGAGATCGAGATTTAGGTCTTAACATATAAAAACGTTAATCAGGATGAGTTGTCTCTCCTGAACCAGAGGATAAAACAATCCTTATTGACCCGAAAGAGCTTAACTGCCAGTAGGTTGCGCTTGAAGTGCTTGAAGCACGAAAGGCAAAGTCGACCACGGCGGAATTTGAACTCAGGACGTAACGGTAGACGAAATACCTATTTCTTTATTACCCACAAGGGGCTAAACACA
>NC_043014.1:41120339-41137839 GCF_006345805.1 Octopus sinensis
TATCAAAGTATCAAGTATCAAAGTATATATATATATATATATATATATATATATATATAATATATATATATATGTATACATATATATACGCACACACATATATATATACTTATATATACATATATATATACATATATCTATTTATATATATATATATACACATATCTATCTTTCTCTTTCTTTCTCTCTCTCTCTCTATATATATATATGTTTATATATATATATATATATATATATACATACACACAAGCTTACATACATATATATGTATATATATATATATATATATATATATATATATATACACAAATACACACACATACTGTTTGTTACCCTGCTGGTTGTTCTCGAGAGTTCCTTTTTTGCTTTTTTTTTCAATGTTGATATTTTGCCAGTATGTTTACGTAGAGCAACCGGATTATGCCAGAAATTACATTATTCTAACCTCAGTTATATACATCAATAATTTCAACCCCCTTCTCATTTGAATTTTTAGTACTCTTCCTATTCACCAAAGCACTATATCGTTTTTTTCCTTTAATATGCGGCTCAACTCAGCTTTATTCAGCACCTTCTTATACAGAATTCACAACATTTCACCGAGACAGTATTTTGCCTTTATCTATTCGCTCAATGCTAATAAGAATGACTCAGTCTTGACTTCTTAAAGTCAAACCCAACGGAGAGTAGCATCATTCATCTTACTCCCCCCATCATTCCTCTCCATGGGGATTTACACAGGCTCTACGCTGTAACAGTTACTTTGTGTAGATAAGAGAGAAACAAAGCAATGTTATAATGTCTAATCTGCTTTCTCGGATTGGTAATTTAGCATCTCATGAATCCTACAGTAAATATGATATATGGAAGAGTAAGTTTATACTTAACTATCAACAGTGTTACAATAACTGTTTATGTTTGTGCTTTTAGCGGAAAGCCTACTGTTGGCAGCTTTAATGATTGCTATTAATCTAAATTAATGCATCTCAGTATGGACTTATAATTATTTTCACAAGGAAAAAAAAAAAAATGTTCGAAATTCTCTGTGTGGTATTGTTAATGTTATAAAAATTCATTCGGGGATTTTGTAACGGAAAATCGCTTCATATGTGGATTATCTTGGAAATGGATTTTCAGGTTTGATTCAGAGATGAAATTAATAGGAAAGATTAAAGATAGGAAGATCATGTAATGTGTATTAGTGCGTGGTGTCAGAATAAATGATTGACGACATTTAGCTGAGCAAAAGAAAGTAACTGATACACCAAAAACAGCTCTTTATAATTAATTTGGTAATACACAGTTTATCCAGATGCGGATAGGTTTATGTGGCAAGTAATTGTTAAATTGAAAGATTGCGAAACCGAAAAGAAACGCTAAAGGTTAAAACTACCAGTATTTGACAGCCTATGAGGTATATTCGAAGAAATATCTCCCTGTTTGATCTATATCAGATACACATTAAGAAGATACACGTTTTCAGCTTACTCGACCCAGTATGGTGTAACTCAACCCCCCTATTTTCATGTGTATTTTTATCTAAAAGCATTATCCCACCGATCTGAATCTACGGATAATGTCGTCTCTGTTTGGCTGCGGCTTGAAATGAAACTAAGAATTGTGTAAATGTGATGTGAAGAAGTGAATGATAAATGGAAACGATCTGTTCTCAACGTTTGTCTCAATGACGTTTATCGTAAAAGGAAGCCTTTAATAGGTATGATATTTGATACTAATACCCAGATGGACTTAAGATGGACTAAAGGAAGCACATCATTTCCTAATCTCAGATCAATATCGATAGAATCATATAGACGTAGATACATGCTTTACTTACCATTGTGTAAATTGTAAATATACCAAGTGAAAGCACAGAGGTGAACACTTCCTGTTCGGTAGGTATAATCATTTGATCATTTATTTTTTCTATTAAAACAAAAGGACAAACAAAAAATAGAAAAAGAAAACCCAAATACTTTAATTTCTGAGATGATATGATTATTTTGAACGACTATCTACTGCTTGGAAATTCTTCAAGTTTATCTAGAATTTTCTGCCTCGTATTAGTATTGATTTCTCTGATATTACTAAATCAATATAGAACTTGTTAATTACTTCATTATTCAACTTTCTAAACGAACTGTATTCTTGATAATGTTCAGTGCTTCAGGAATGCTTTGCAGTAACAATCTGGGAAAAAGTTAGGGTAAATTTCCAGAAGTTTTGACATGAGCTGCTGGAAGGCAGAAAAACGAGTTAATTTTACATTGTACTATCCATCTTATTACTTTTGTTTTCTTATTCTACCGCTATATTTCAATCAATACCCTTTCAGGGTCCATATTTTGTTTTATATAAAGATAAATATTTTAGTAGAAAAGGCCGGGTATTTATTTATTTCATTCTTGAGGCATTACATTGTTAAAGGGCAAGACATTGAAACACACACACACACACACACAACACACACACACACAACACACACACACACACACACACACACACACACACGCGCGCACACACACACACACACACACACACGCACACGCACGCACACACACACACACACACACACACACACACACACACACACACACACGCGCACACACACACTCTCTTCTCTCTTTCACATGCACACATTCAGAATTCAGCGAGAACAGAGCTCACATTATTATTCAGAAGAACATCTGTTCCCTAATGGGAATTAACAATTGACCAAATACTGAGGGATCAGTGTGTATTGAATTGAATCACAGCAACAAACCAACTCCAGTACGTATTTTTGTTTAGCCTGGTACTTATTTTATCTGTCTCTATTGCCAAACTGCTACGTTATGGGGATGTAAACATACCAATACTGTTTGTCTAGTAGCGGTGGTGTTTGGACGAACACACACACACCTATACACACACATACGCATACACACAACCACGCACGCACTCACACACACACACACACAACCACGCACGCACACATACACACAACACATACATACATACACGCACATGTACGACGGGCTTCTTTCAGTTTCCCTCGACCAGAATCCACACAAAAGGCTTTGGTCGGCCGGAGGCTATAGTATAAGACACCTTCTCAAGGTGTCGCACCGTGTGCGTGTATATAGTGGAGGCGCAATGGCCCAGTGGTTAGGGCAGCGGACTAGCGGTCGTAGGATCGCGGTTTCGATTCTCAGACCGGGCGTTGTGAGTGTTTATTGAGCGAAAACACCTAAAGCTCCACGAGGCTCGGGTAGGGGGTGGTGGCGGTCCCTGCTGTATTCTTTCGCCACAAATTTCTTTCACTCTTTCTTCCGTTGGCCTGCTCGCTTAGCCAGCGGGGTGGCGTCATTTGAAGGCTAAAACAATGCAAATCGCATTGTGACCAGCGATGTGTAGCAACATCTGATGGTCTGGTCGGTCACGGTGATCACGGTGATATATATATATATGTATATGTACTTATGTATGTGTATGTTGTATATATATATATATATATATATATATATATATATATACATTCATACATATATATATACATATATGTTTGTATGCATATAACTATCCCTTCTCTATGGGTTCATTTATTTATCAGTTTCTCTTTTCCATAACGTTTTGGTAGCTCAAACTCTCTTTAGGTTACTTTCTTTCCATGTTCTATCACTCAATCTGTTTGTCCATAATTTTCTGTGTCTAAATCTCTGTCTATTTACCAGTTTTTCATCTACTTCTATGCCTGACTATCAGAAAGTCCATCCATGTCTGTCTTTCCATCGTTCTTTTTGCCCATCTGTTGACGTGTCCATGTCGATCTAGCTCTCTACCTCCCGCTCTACCTAGATCCACATTTGCGTACAAGCTAGCGAGCGTGCGTGTTTGTATAAAATGTACACAATCAGTCACACATTTAACAAATATGTATATATTTTTACAGCGTACGAAAACAAAATTTTGCCAATTACAAAAGCAATACGTAATTACACCGACGTTAGCTTTCATTTAATGAATACACTTTACGTCGAACAAATCTCCTCGATGAAAGAAAAACCCAAAAATCAATACGAAGATATTTGATCATTTTGATCGATTCGTCAAGACTTATTATTGCTTTGCAGATTCTCCGTATCATTATTAACTAAATTTGTTATAACGTGATATATTGTCAAGCTATAAATTGGGTCCACATCCTATGGGGACTGATAATATTCTCTCTTCTCTCGGCGACGTTTACAATTCGCATCCATGCAGTAATCAACATGACAACGCACAAACGTAAATAGTCTAAAACAAATTGACTCTAGCCAGTGTATTTACCAACGCACCTCTGGGAGCTTTCCACTAAATTAAAACTAACTTATATTGCACATGCCTAAGCAAACCCAAAATGCGTGTATAAAACACCAGGCAATCACATATTTTACTCTCTTTCTCTCTCTCTCTCCCGTATATATATATATATATATATATATATATATATATATATATGGTACGTACGCGCAAAGATACACACACACACATAAATATATATATGATATATATGTGTATATGAATACGTGTCCGTATATATGTGTGTGTAAACAGACATGTATATACATATAGGTGTAGTGTATGCATACATATATATATATATATATATATATATATATGCATGTATATATATATTTATCTCTCTATGTGTATTTATGTATGCATACACACATACATATATGTACAATGAAATATCTATCTATCTATCTATCTAACTATCTATCTATCTATCTATCTAGCTATCTATCTGTATGTCTCTCTGTCTATCTATCTGTCTGTCTATCTGTCTGTCAGTCTATCTGTCAGTAAGTCTGTCTGTCAGTATGCCTACCTGTCTGTATAGTTGTCTATCTATCTATCTATCTATCTATCTCTCTCTCTCTCTCTCTCTCTCTCTATCTATCTTTGTATCTTTCATTCTTTATAGATATGTGTAAACGTTGATTGTGCGTGTGTGTATAAATTAACCTTATAACTCCAAAACAATCCAAAGAGAAAGAGATGGAAATGTATCATATTCACTGAAAGTTGAAACCGTATGCCTTACCGATTCTCATGCAATGTAGGATAGCTAGGAAGTAAATTAGGCAAAGTTGTTCTTCACTAAACAAAAAATTAAAAATTAAAAAATAAAATTTAAATACAATTGAAGAGAATCTGTTGTCATCTCAAAATAAAGCCGTGTGATAGACAACTTTCCAAAGTTTACCGTTAAGCATTTGGGAATAATTCGATAGAAAATTCGGATTTATGGCGATAAACATTTTTTAATGTTTCATGAAAGCTAACAGATAAGATTGTTACGAATTTGTCCATGATTCAACAATCAGAGCGTTTAAAAATATTTCTGTAAACAAAGTAGTATAGTTTAGACGAAGCATACTGGTCTATAGAGCAAATAATTTTGTTTTTGAGCAGTCAAACCAAAGCGAGTTGCAAAAAAATAAGATGAGTCGATGGATAACATTTTAACTTATATTTTGATATTTCGGGAAATATCTTCTTAGAAAAAATGAATCGAAGCTTTTGTGATGCAAGCTACTTTTTCAGCTCTGTCTGTAGTGTGTGTATGTATGTGTGTCTTATCTTATTTCTTTTAACGCGCATCGTTTTGGCTTTTGATAAACGTAAAACTATTTTAGCAAACATTTTGATTTACAGCAGCAAAAATATATTGATTGTAAATTTTGGGAAAAGGCCAGCAATTTTCGGGTTTGTGGGTGGGGACAAGTCAATTACACCGACCCCAGTTCTCGACTGGTACTTCTTTTATCGACCTCGAAAGGAAAAGTCGATCTCGGCGAAATTTGAACTCGGAACGTAAAGACAGACGAAATGCCGCTAAGCACTTAGCGCTGCACGGTAATGATTCTATCAACCCACCCCCTTAGCAGCAGAAATATATTATTAACAAATTGTGCTTATAGAAGAAAATACTCTTGCTTATCAGAAGCACAACGACCATTACACTGTTTATTGGTATTCAATATCTTCCAAATAATTTACGCCCCCGGGGCCATGCTCGAGCACCGCCTTTTTAGTCGAGCAAATCGACCCCAGAACTTATTTTTAGAAGCCTAGTACTCATTCTATCGGTCACTTTTGCCGAACTGCTAAGTTACGGGGACGTAAACTCACCATCATCGGTTGTCAAGCGATGTTGTGGGGACAAACACTGACACACAAATATATACACACACATACATATATATATACATATATACGACGGGCTTCTTTCAGTTTCCGTCTACCAAATCCACTCACAAGGCTTTGGTCTGCTCGAGGCTATAGTAGAAGACAGTTTCCCAAGCTACTTACCACAAAGCCACTCCTGCGCCTGTTGGTATATTTTTTGTTTCTTTTTTATCATTTTACTTGCTTCAGTTATTGGAGTGCGGCCATGTTGGAGCACCGACTTCAAGAATTTTAGTTTACCTTTCATTCGGGGGAGTGGTGGAGGGGATAATATAAGTACTAGTTGAGCGCTAGGGTAGATGTAATCGACTTATCCCCTATCCCGAAATTGCTGACCGTAAGCCAAAATTTGAAAGCAATTTCTTCCAAATAATTTTTATTATTTCAACCATTTTCTCTTCCCCTATTTCTTGTCTTAACTAACTGCAGCGCCCGTCCTTTCTTTTACACAAAAATAGTAAACAGAATTCTTTAAAATTCTCATCGCTCCTTAAAGCTCATTACTTTTTCACACATTCTACTTTTCCTCTCTCCCAGTACTTTCTCACTTCTCATTTATTTCCATTTGAATTGGTCCTCATTGTCTCCACCTATTTCAACTGGCCTGACCCCTTGAAGCAAAATTTTGACTACCCATTTCTTTCCTTTACTTCCACCCATTGCTTATCTCCCACACTACTCAAACTGTTTTCTTACTCTCTTCCGACACCTGCTCTTATATATTACTCTAACTTTTCTATGTCTCAGTCGCTTTCTCCGATCGTAGCTCCAACCTCGACAATCTGTCAAAATGAAAAAAGGGAAAGAGTTAAAAACGTCGAATGTTTCAATCAACAGAATGTAATTTCATTTGCATTTGAACAAACTTTACAAGAACAGACTACCAATAATTTCGTTGGTTTTCGAATCGTTCTTCGAAAATCTTGTCTTGTGTTCTTTCAGATTTTCTACAAGAATATCGATGTCGAGTGAATCGCAATTTAAAGGTATTCATTGCAATTATAATGAGATCAGCATCAGTGAATATTGGGTTGTCCGGAAAGTTCGTGCCGATTTATAGTAGCTTATCTTTCGACTTATTTTAGAACATGGTTGAGTCCATAAAATGGGATTTGACTACACCTCCATTTAGAACACAGTTTAAGCTATCTTTTCGCGGAAGAAGGTTTATGTTCCTATAACCTGTGTTAATTTTGTAACCCTTTGAAATGGAAGATAAGAAAGTTCATTTTCGGCACTTGATGCTTTGGGAACCAGGCAAAAATTGTTTCAGCTTGGCTGGGATGTGTTACCTCACCCTCCATATTCACCAGATATTGCTCCTTTGGATTTCCACTTATTCAGGTCTCTGCAGAATAGACTTAATGGTAAAAATTTGAATTCCTTGGATGACGTAAAAAGATACCTTGATGAATTCTTTGCCATGAAACCACCTCAATTCTGTGAAGAGGGTATTTTCAAGCTAAAGGAAAGATGGAGACGCATTGTGCAACAAAATAGTTCATATTTGGTTGATTAAAAATGTAATAGTAAGTATTTATTGACCTTTCCTTTCCTTAAAAAGTCGGCACGAACTTTCTGGACAACTCAATACTATCGAATACAGAAGTCATAAATGATCTAATGGGCAATTTATGACAACTGCACATACGGAAAAATTGGATATAAATATCTGTTTGAGATTTCATCATTAATATTTACTATTTCTGCAGCAAAATTGTGAACAATTAAAACTCGATTCCACATTATTCCTATTAAGATATAACAATACAATGCTTATGATTCCCCGGAAAATGTTAATCTAATAGAAACACGTTTGGCAATACATTAAGACTGATTAGGGCAGTAAATCAATTAGTTACACGTTTTCTCAACTTTACATATCGGAAAACTATTATTATCATTATTATTATTATTATTATTATTATTATTATTATTATTATTATTATTATTATATTATTATTATTATTATTATTATTATTATTATTATTGTTATTGTTATTGTTGTTGTTGTTGTTGTTGACGTAGTTGTTGTTGTTGTTGTTGTTGTTGACGTTGACGTTGTTGTTGTTGTTATTATTATTATTATTATCATTATTATTATTAATATTCTTCTTCTTCTTCTTCTTCTTCTTCTTCTTCTTCTTATTATTATTATTATTGAGTGAGTGAATGAGAGAGAGGTGCATACCATAAAAGTGACACTGGAATGCAAATATACGAAGCACAATATACCCATCATAACCTGATAAGAGTACACCAAGCACATGCATCACAACCATATGTGCGCGACATGGGAGACCTCTTTCGGTCATTAATGACCATGGGATTGCACCTAGAAAGTTACCCTCCAAGGCACAAGTCAGGGCAAGGTTGTTTTTATGGAAGGCCAGCAGTCGCCCATGCATACTGACCTCCCCTCTCTCCACACCACTGATCTTATCCAAAGGAAAGGCAAAGGCTGATACAGCTTGGCATCAATGATGTCGCAACTCATTTCAACAGCTGGGTGAATTGGAGCAACGTGAAATAAAGTGTCTTGCTCAAGAACACAACACCCAGCCGGGAATCGAACTCACAACCTCACGATCGTAAGCACGACGCTCTAACCACTGAGCCATGCACCTTCACCATGCGCGACATGGTGATCTCATATCAAGATAAGCAGTGCATGACCTTGCAAGTGAAACCCGGTTATAATTTTCTTTAGGTGGAGGGGCCCAACCCTCTCTCAAAAGGTATCTGATTAAGGGTTGTTTAAGGATGTTGAATGAAACACCTATGTTTCCAGGGGTGAAATATCCAAACTCTAAAGAATTCCTCTCAACACATTGCTATGGTGCTCCCCCACTACTTCTGCTCGTGATCAGAGATGCACATACCGTCAGCCACGAAGGGATATTCTCAACTGGTTAGAGTCAAGCAAATGACAAGCAAATCTGTGGTATTGAGCAGAATATTTGCTGTAGCTCATCTTTTATACCAAGACAAAACAATGTACATGATAACACTTCCAATCAGTTAAGATCAGAAGCCATGAGCATCAGAGTATTTATTATTATTATTACTATTATTATTATTACATTAAGGTGGCGAGCTAGCCGATTCGTTAGCACGCACTATTTATCTATCGCTACGTTCTGAGTTCAAATTCCGTTGAGGTCGATTTTACCTTTCATCCTTCGGGGTCTAAAAATTGAGTACCGATCAAACATAGGGATCTATGTAATCGAATATTTTCCCCCCGCCAGATTTCAGGCCTTGTGCCTATAGTAGAAAGGATTATTATTATTATCATTATTATTATTATTATTATTATTATTATTATTATTATTATTATTATTATTATTATTATTATTATTATTATTATTATTATTATTATTATTGAGTGAGAAAGCAGTGCATGCCATCAAAGTGACACTGGGCTAAAATATACGAAGCCCAGTATACCCATCATGACTACTCGTCTGATAAGGGTACACCAGGCACATGTATCACAACCATATGTGTAAGACATGGTCATCTCATATCAAGATAAACAGCGCATGACCTTGCAGGTGGGGCCCAGTTAGAATTTTCTTCTGGTCTAGTAGCCCATCCCGCTCAAAAGGTCCCTGAATAAGGATTGTTTATGGATGCTGAAGGAACCATCCATGTTTCCAAAAGTGAATTATCCAAACCTCCAAGAATCCCTCTCAATACATGGCTATGATTCTCCCCCACTACTACCAAGACAAAACAATGTACATGATAACACTTCCAATCAGTTAAGATCAGAAACCATGAGAGCCACTGTCTGGTACTGCATCAAAGAATAAGTCCTAGGGGTCGATTTGTCCAACTAAAGGCGGTGCTCCAGCACGGGCGCAGTCAAATGACTGAAACAAGTAAAAGAGTAACAGAGAGTACAGAGTAAAGAGTATGTGTAAAATCCAATAAATTGAAAACTTTCTCCCGAATCTTTGCTACCCATCGCTACCATTCATTTTTAGCCATAAATAAGTATTAAAAGAAATCTATGATTTATCTAAATTTACCTTAATGTCAAAATCAGCGATTAAAACACATACATTATAAACAAAACATTTTGTAAAATTCTGTAATCCAGAGGTTGAAGATAATATCACACTGGGTAATTGTATATGTTCATATTATCAAACAGATTAATAACAGCAATTCATAATGGTAAATTAGTAATTCGTTGAATTCTAAGAGCAATATTTTAAATCTTAGTGCTTAAAATAATTTTCTCACACGGCTTAATTCGGCTTTAGTTCAAGTCATTAATGTACAAATTAGATGATTAAATAAAATTTTCTTGCGGTCATTAAATGTTATATAAGGAGGTCGTAAAACTTGACATCCACTCTATCATCTATCCTTTTTACTCGGTAGTTCCTAAGTTGTTTCAATTAATTGTTGGCAAACATTTAGACACACTCAGATCCATCTCCTTTTATCCACACATGGGGAAAGTCCATCTGGGGATCAAAAAGTCAAGGGATCAATGAGATCCAAATACACCACTACATCATACACACGCATACACACACAAGCACATGCACACACACATGCTTCACACACCTCGGAACAAACTCATTCCCTACAACTACATAGTTCAAATCTCAAAATAATCAGATTAAGATACACCACACACACACACACATGCACACACACACACACACACACACAAACTCATCTCAAAGACAAATTCATTCCTTTCAACTGCACAGTCCGAATCTCAAAATTTGCAGATAATCTCTGTAGATGCTAACGGTGAATCATTGAATATTCAGAGCTGCAAATATATCTCTACACTTCACCTCTATTTACTCAGACATAGAGATACATACATATATACGTAAGCACACACACACACACACACACACACACACATACACACACACACCTGTCTACTAAACTATGCACCTTCTATGAATCCTCAGGTCGGCTGCGTGTTGATCTGAGGCTACATTTTGTCAGTAATATCTAAAAGTTTGGCAAGAATTAGATTAATTTTAAAACTCGAGACTGGTACACACCATGACATGCGGTGCAATAAACGAATTTCATCTTGAAAACAACGCAACCCATTTAAGATGTAGCCAACTCTTTGTAAAAGAGCTCAATAAATTCTGAAGAAGCTAGCTTCTCAAACACATTGTTCAGGGTTCAGTCCCACTGAAAGCAGTTTTGGCTCAAACTTGTCAGACACGCGTCTCATACCCAAATCTTCAGTGATAAGGGACTGAACTGAACCGTAACTAATCTGCGCATCCTCTGATAACTCACGGATGGTGATTCGACGATTTCCTAATAGCTGCACGCACATCTGCAATGTTTTTCTCAGTTCTGCTGGTTTCGGGTCTCTCAGAACGTTCGTCAATATAGACCTTTTTTCGGCCATCCTGGAAACATCTAAACCACTCATACACTTATGTGCGTCTCATACACTTCTCTCTATACACTTTATCCAATTTTGCGCTGACCTCTGAGCAGGTATCGTCATGACAACTTTCTCTGTTATGTTCAATGCGACGATCAACCACCACAAACGTTCCTTCCAAGCACTGCTGTAAGCAGCGGAATTGAACTAGATCGTTAAAACTTAATACAGATACACAGCAGAGTTCAATGTCAATCATTGTCAAGCGGCTTTATTCTGCGTGCTTTAGATTCGTTATTATGGCATCAGTCCGGATACTTATTGATCAGACTTCGTAAATATGTGTGTGTGTGTGTGTTTGCAGGCACATGGCCTAGTGGTTAGAGCAGCGGACTTGCGGTCGAGGGATCGCGGGTTCGAATCTCTGACCGGGCGATGTGTGTGTTTATGAGCGAAACACCTAAGCTCCACGCGGCTCCGGCAGAAGGTAATGGCGAACATCTGCTGACTCTTTCACCACAACTTTCTCTCACTCTTTCCACCTCCATCTTGCAGCTCACCTGCGACGGACAGGGGTCCCGTCCAGGTGGGGAACCTATACGCCAAGGAAACCGGGAAACCGGCCCTATGAGCCAGGCATAACTCGAGAAGGAACAAATAACTATACATACATACATACACACATATATACATACATACATACATACACACATATATATATATGTATATATATATACGACGCAATATGTAATATTGGTTACACATGTTGGCACAAAGCCAGCAATTTCGGGGGAGGGGCTAAGTCGATTACATCGAACCCAGTGCTCAATTGGTATTTATTTCATCGACAGACGAAATATCGCTAAGCATTTTGCCTAGTGTGCTAACGATTTTACCAGCGCGCCGCCTTAATCTGCGACGTGATATTAAAGCTGGCTGAAGCAATCTGCCCTGAGTAATAATTATAGAAATGAATAATTATGACCGTTTGATGAGAAACTCGTGATAATTGGGGGAATGTGTGAAACATGGAAGGAAGATAACATTACAACCTTCGATCAAAATAGTAAAAACTGAAAGTGAGAAAAAAAAAAAAAGAAAGACCCCCTCCTCAAAAATTCACGCACGTAAGACGTCGATTATGATAACAACTATCACACGTTTCTTTTTATGACTTTCAAATACTAAGAACTGATAGTGCTGCAAGTGTTGAAAGTCAAGACGATATTATTTATGCCTAGATAATTATAATGTGTTTTGATGGACAATTTCGTGTATTTCTCTCGAAATGTTAGTGAGTGTTACGCAGACACGGCAGAAACAGCCAAGTCATATGGCAAATAGCTAGATAACTACTGACATTTAATTTACATAGAAGCTTATATCAAACAACACTGGCATTGTAATGCTGCCTGTAAACGTTACAGATACATACATAAATACATACATAGATACATGCATAATACATACATACGTACGTACGCACGCACAAGCATACGTACACACATCTTATGCAGGCGAGCCTGTGTGGTAAGAAGCTTGCTTCTCAGCCACATGGTTCTGGGTTCAGTCCTATTGCGTGGCGCTTTGGGCAAGTAGATATGTATACATATATGCATGTGTATATATTTGCGTGTCTGCGATTGTCCCCGCAACATCGCTTGAAAACCGATGTTGGTGTGTTTACATATATATATATAAATATATATATATATATATTTCCTCTGTTTTCCCTTCTTTGGATCTTTCCTTCTCCTATATTTCCGACGAAGAGCTCCGCTCGAAACGTTAAACCCTCCTTCTTTCCTTCTTTCCTGAGCGTCCAATAATACTATATTTGTTCCACGTCCGCGTTGTTGTGTTTTTTGAGCTTTCTTGTTTGGATTAACTATATATATACACAAATATATATATGTGTGTGTGTGTGTAATGTGGGTTTGTGTGCACGTGAATAGTGTGTGTATCGCAGACAATGTTTTGTGTAGAGGATTGCAATTGTTGCTTGTTGTGGATGATTTATTTGATTCATAAAATACGCATAAACTGTTTAAACGTGCATGAAATACCCCAAAAATACAATATCAAAAGGCCCATAAAACAAAACGTAATATCCATTACACAAAACAATAAAATAACTCTAATAATATACAAGAAAACTACTAAAAATTGGTCTTATTTATAACAAACTTGAACCTACGAAGAAACCACTAATGTGATTTGGAAATTCGACTGCAGATTCGGAAGTTGTAAATTTTTACGACTTCAAGAATTATATTGGCCATACAGGACTAACGCTGTTCTACAGGTATGTTTTATACTTACAAGGAACTAATATGATGCATTATACAACGCAAGAATAAATAAGACCAGATAAGAACAGACGCGTCTGAAATGGATGCTGAAAACCTGCAGGTGCTGGTACAGTGATGTGCCAACTTCAGCATTCACTTCTCATAAGAGGTACGGTTGATAAAGATGCCAAATTTGTCATCGTCATTTCGGTTTTAGCACCTATTCTCACCTAAGGCCATGAATGTTGGGTAATGACGAAAAAGTACGATTGTGAATATAAACGACCGAAATGATGTCCCTCCAAAGGGTCTCTGAAATAACGTCAATCGACTGGGCGTGTAACTCGAACAGTTGCTACTTCTCTGCAGTGAGACGCCACAGATCTGGTACCACCGACATGGGATTAGAACGTCAAAGACAGATTCTTCAAGCTGAGTCAACCGACTCTTGAGCAAGACACTTTATTTCACGATGCTCCAGTTCACTCAGCTGTAGAAATGAGTTGTTACGTCACAGGTGCCAAGTTGTAGCGGCCTTTGCCTTTCCCTTTGATAACACTGGTGGCATGGAGAGGGGAGACCGGTATGCATGGGCAACTGCTGCTCTTCCATAAACATCCTTGCCCAGACTTGTGCCTGGGAGGGTAACTATCTAGGTGCAATCCAATAGTCTGTGTCGTGACTGAAGGGGGTCTCATATATATATATATATATATATATATATATATATATATATACTTTATAATTAGGGTTCAGCAAAGATTTGCCTTACCACATACCGAAGTGTAGAAATAGCAGCCAAAAAACCTTAGCTATTTCTTCTACTTCAAAAAGGGACTCCCAGAAAAACCAAAATACTTGAAAACAATCCACACAGGCAGAGAGACAAAATAACGAAAACCAATCAATATCTGGTCACCCATGTACGTGCGTTTCGGAATTATATATATATATATATATACTCGTATAGGTTCTTGCTTGGATGTGAGTGCGTGTTTTTTATGATGATGATGATAATAATAATAATAATAATAATAATAATAATAATAATAATAATAATAATATAATAATGCAAGGAGTGCTAAAAGGTTGTCTTAACTGGTACGTCACCCGTGTTGAGAACATCGTCACTGTGAATTCTTTTTCTCAGTTTTCTCTCCTTTCTTTTCTCTTCTACTTTTTTCTATATTCACTTTCCTTTTTCCCTTTTTTCCTTTTCCATCATATAACATGACATTGTATATAAACAATCTCTGTGTTTTAATGACATACTGCGTCCATATAACAGAAGTGAGTTTCTTCGCTCTAGGTATCGGGAAGACACTCAGCAAGGAATGGAAATTATCACAATATATACATGTATATTTACATGTACATATGCTTGTGCATATACATACATATATACATATGTATATATATATATATATATATAACATTATTGGTGAATTGAAGAAATGGAGCTGAACGCAGATTGAACAGATTGCCATCATTCGGTCATCAGGATAGGGCGTATATAATAACATTAACATTTTAAGTAAGGACGGAGCGCGGCGGATACCGGGGTAGTCGCTCCCGCATTTAATTTAGCGAACAAGGATAATTATCGGTCCGGGAGGTCTTACACTACCCAAGACCCGTTATTCATCCGAGAATCACCCACCCAAATGCGAGAGCTGGCGTCCCGACCCATCACACTGATAGGAATAGCATATATGGTTTGTAATCCCCTTTGGTAAGCAGATTAGAACTAACCTCCCCCTCATGTTTAGACAAGCCATCGCCAATAACTTCCCCAGAAATTCCAAATATTACTCCACGGTTAACTCACATAAAGTTAGGATAGCTTTCTCCAACACTAAAAACCTCGCCCAGATAATCGCCTCCCATAATAAGGCTACTTACTAAGACCCTATCACCTTTTTCGGAGGCACAGCCTCTTCCGCTCCCGGTTTAATGCTCAGTAGGAATAATTATAGTAGTAATAATGATATGAGAGCCAGTACAGTGACACATAATCTCAGCTCCAGCCAGGGAGTACCCACTAGGGGTATAGTTATAAATAGGGGTGTTGTGGTTGATGGTAACAATGGGAGTAGGGTAGAGAGCCCCTTTAGCATCCCCAGCATCATTTCCCGCAATAGCAGTACCACGGGCAGTAGCAATGACAGCACTCTGATAGATGGGAGAATCAGGGGTTATTCCTATAGTTAATAGTGACGTAGTGGAAAATAGAGTAGTAAGCGGCTGCAGGTCTCGGAACGAATATAGTGACAGGAACGCAGTTCTAATTTCAGAAACCAATCCTAGCAGAGTAAGATTCACGTCGGCGAACTCCAAGATCAGAAACGCCGTCTACCATGCAAGGTTTACACGGACTCAGATGCCTTCACTTATATAGGGGCATCATCCTCAAGATTGTCTTTGCGTGTCTCCAACCATTACGCAACTTTTCGGGACGTGAACAAGCGCCAGACCACGGGACTCAGTAAGCTAATATGGCGACTGAAGGATGCGAACTTAAGCTATAGGCTGGAATGGTCAATTTTGTCGGTGGCCCTCCCATTTGATAGGGGCAGAAGACAGTGCAACCTTTGTGTCTCCGAACTCTTCCATATTTTGTTGCCAGAGGCCGGATGGTAAACGGGCTCTTACAGTCGGCTTTTCGATGCCCCCATTGGCGGCGTTACACTTATCTGGCCTTTAAATAGCGTTTATAAATAAGACCGGCACCCCTAGCCCTTGGTAACAAATTCTGAAATAGATTTTAAGATATCTACAATTAACCACTGCAAGGGAAATTACTCCTGTAAGACAAACGGGGCTTGTTTTTTCACAGCGGGGGGTTTCCTTGTCAAGGTAGGCTTAGATGAACACACACACACACACATAAAACATAAAATATATATATATAATTTCTTTATTTTTTTTTCTTTCTGCCACCCAACGGTTATCACGGCAGTAGCCACTGACAGCCGAACGATCAAACGCACACACGTACACAAAAATGTTTTCTACCCCTACGCCAACACACACATATATAGAACAGTATACACACACACACGTCTCTAAGTAGATTTTTTCTCGCCCCTTATAAAACATCCAATTTCTTTAAATAGTCAGAACTTTTTCTCGGTCACAAAGAACATCTATACACCCTCACCCACATGTTTGACCGATGCCTGACCTGTTGAATTCTTCAGCCACCGGTTCTCAACATACACTGATAAACAGTTTCGCCATGGGCTCTAGGAGCACAGTTCGATTTGTTTTTTGCTCTGCCTCTGTTCTGTTTTTGTTTTTCCAACGGATTTCCTTTTTTCTTCCTGAAGAGAAAGACACAATATGGTCCCATTATTCAATCGGATTTTGGTAATTTGTGCCTTTCGAAACACGTGTAGAATGAAATAAAACGATTTCTGTTCAATCTGCGCGTTCAGCTCCATTTCTTCAATTCACCAATAATGTTTTAATTTCAATTATCCGCACCAACGCACGGTTGCAACGCCAGATGGTTGTACCTCCAACCGTGCTGTTCACTGCTGTGATTTTTGCTACTAAGGTATCGGTTAAACTTTTGATTAATCTACTAAAATTATTCATCTTT
>NC_043014.1:41140339-41152839 GCF_006345805.1 Octopus sinensis
CATTTTCGTGAGTTGAATTGAGCAAACACTATATGAGAGAGGTTTTCTTTAAGTATTAGAAATAGTTTTAAAAAAGTTTTTTTTAGCTGCTATTTCTAATGAGTTCAGTATGCGGCAAAGTAATTTATTTTACTAAGCCCTTTTATATAATGTAATAATTTGAATTCGCCTTAAATGGTCCCTTTGCATACTGAATACTTGGTGAAATTGATTAATTAATAATTTTACCCTCCAATTGTTGAAATTATATATATATTATATATAACTAATATATAGATATACATATATATATATATGTGTATATATATGTATATATATATATATATATATCAATATATATATACACACACATCTATGCAGGTGTGTGTGTGTATGTGTATGCGAGTGTATATATTTGGTGGGTTGATTGCATTTGTTTGAATTCGTACTCATCTTCTTGAAATCTCAGGAACATGCCATCTCCAATCCTATCTTTTCTTTCTTTCTTTCTTTCCCTAAACGTCAGGGTTTTTGTCATCCCACTTCCGCTCCGCCCTTTTCGTTTCCCATCCTTCTATCCCTCATTTCATCCATCCTTTCGTCTATGCATTTCGTGCGTGGTCGCCGTTCTTTCCATCTTGAACTAACGGTTTTTACTAGCACAAGATGTACTTTTGCAAGCTATTCACCCGCGATAACGTGATCAACGAATTTTAATCTTAGTTTAACAATGAATGCAGTCAGATATCAATTGTTACCATATTGATCAATTTATTATTCTTTTCGTCCGCGATAGATTCAATAATCTCCTCCAGCACTTCGTTTCGTATGAATCAATTTTCCTTCTAACTTTGTTTGTTAATTGTTCTGCTTTGACATCCACCCATCATTACAAGATATACAATTGGTTTCAACAATCCCTCTTTTGTTCTTTGCAACTGTCTTTTCTCCGTCTTGATTTTCTGTAGTATCGTGAGGGCAGCCCCTTTTCAAGAGCTCTTCTTCTTTTAAATAATTTCATTTGAGCATCTCCCACTTCATACATGCATACATACTTATAATATATATATATATATATATAATATATATATATATATATATATATATATATATATATATTATATATATATATTATATATATATATATTATATATATGTATATATGTATATATATGTATGTATGTGTGTGCTGTGTGCGTGTGTGTGTGTCTGGATGTGTATATATATATATAATTTATCTGCATGTGTCTGTTTTTGTACAGGCGCGATTGTGTATGCGTTATACATTAACACACATGTATACTTGGTAATACAAACGGGAGCAATAAAAGTCAATAGATAAAGTGTATACATAGGCACACACATACACACGCGCGCATACACACACATACACAAAGTCACACACACATATATATTTGCTACTCAATTTCCGTAATACTGAAAACTCTTAAATAGGTTTCCGTGCTAAACGTCTAACCGTTAGGCTTTCTGTCCTACATACAAACCCCTTTGAATTTATTTCTGAATCTCTGATGGGGTACACCTTCGGCATGGCCATCTGCTTTTTGCCGATGGTAATTTAATTCACATATCAGTTTTATTATCTCTGTACTCGCCATCCGCCCGTATTGCATTAAAAGGGTTTACAACAAGCCAGAAACTAAATGCAATTAACTAGGACATATATGTGTTTTCTGACCCATGCGTTGGAGCATAAGTCTATGAGCATGTGTGTAGAGCCTACTACTTCGCCTTGGTCTTAAAAGCTACGAAAACATACTTGTATACCCGGTCCGAGTCATTGGTGGCTCGATAGTACATGTAAAGAAGGCGGCGAGCTGGCAGAAACGTTAGCATGCCGGGCGAAATGCGTAGCCGTATTTCGTCTGCCGCAACGTTCTGAGTTCAAATTCCGCCGTGGTCGACTTTGCCTTTCATCCTTTCGGGGTTGATAAATTAAGTACCAGTTACGCACTGGGTCGATATAATCGACTTTATCCGTTTGTCTGTCCTTGTTTGTCCTCTCTGTGTTTAGCCCCTTGTGGGTAGTAAACAAATAGATAGTAAATGTAAAGCACACAGCTGTATTTAATAATTTCTTTTTCCTTTCGGACAAGGAAGCATACTCTTTTGTAACATACCGTTGCCATGTCTTCTCTGGCCGGATTCCCTCCATATTCTAAACCTGTCTGTGACCATCAATGTTAGCAAAAGAGCTTACATTGATATTAACAGCATTTACAATATTTCGATATTTTCATTTGGCAAGATGGGTGCGAGATCGAGGGGCGTTGGAGGAAAGTGTGAGAGATTGCTGTTTGTCATAGTTGTTGTAGGCAAAACGTCATAGGACCAATTCATACTTGTATTTTTGTCCTTAGAAACGGTATTATTGGTTTTTGAAGTAGCTTCGTGTAAAATAGTCTTTTTTAAATGTTTTTTTCTTTATATATAATCTTGATTTCAAAAATGTTGCTTTGAAAGTAGTCTCTGTTTTTTTTTTTTTAGCTATTTTGAGTGAATGCAACGAAGAAAGATCTATGTTCAAAATAGTTTTTGCTAGTATATAGAGGAAAACACAAAAACAAACCTCTCACGCTTTAAGTAACCAGTCTACAAGATACGACACAGGAATAAATATCTGATTGTTGGCAGAAAAAAGAACATCAATAAATTCGAATTCCGAAAGAGAGCTCGAAGTAAACACACGTTGTTAGGGAAAGAAGCAAGAAGCAAGAAGCATGACAATAAAAACAATAATAATCATTGATAGTAAAAAGACTATAATGATATTATGGCTGATGACAAGGAAAATAATATGGAAATAAAATAAAGTTTATTTGGTTTTATAGGAAAAGATATTAACAACGACGAAGTAATGAGAAAAAATTGATAATGAAAGTCTGCAAAAGTGTGAAAATTACACACACACACACACACACACACACACACACATACATGTATGTACGTATATATATCTGTATGTGCATCTTTATATATATATGTATATGTATATACACATATAAATTTGTGTATGAGTGTGTGTGCACTTTTTTTGATTTATCTTTAGTTAATAACCTTTGGACACAATTATTCACAGAAAAGTCTTGAAGCGTAATGATGTTGTACTCTATAGTTGTAGTCTTATATATATATATATATATATATATATATATATATATATATATATATATATATGTGTGTGTGTGTGTGTGTGTGTGTGTGTGTGTGTGTGTATCTATATAAAATATATATTATATTTATATATATATATATGTATGTATATATATAAGATATTATATATATATATATATATATGTGTGTGTGTGTGAATATTTTTTAGTCTTTATATGCTTAATTTTTTTCACTTTTTTTATTAGCTTATTAATATTTATTAATATTGTAAATATTATTGCTATAATTTCGTACATTCTGAATTGCTAACACACAGAGGTGTTAATATATCTGTACCATTCATATGTGTTGGTTCATTCGGTCGACCCCGCTATAAATGTGAGACCTTGAATGTTCTTTTATATTCTCACTTCGAATACTAACCGGATCATCTTTCTTTTCTCTTTGCTTCATCCTGCTTCAGAATAAAAATAAAGCATCTTTTATAAATCGCTACGAGGTTAAAAACGTTTACTTCGCAACTACGTGGTTCCAGATTTGAGTCCATTGCATGGACGTTTAACGTGGACCGACCGCATCACCAACACCGAAGTTCTCAATCGCGCCAAGATACCCAGCATACTCACTCTGCTCCAGCAGCACCGTCTGCGCTGGCTCGGTCATGTACATTGCATGCCAACAGAAGAATAGCAGGCCAACAGAAGAACGAGTGAGAGAAAGTTGTGGTGAAAGAGTACAACAGGGATCACCACCACACTCTACCGGAACCTCTTGGGGCTTTTAGGTGTTTTCGCTCAATAAACACTCACAACGTCCGGTCTAGGAATCGAAACCGCGATCCTACGACAGCGAGTCCGCTGCCCTAACCACTGGGTCATGTGCGTTCGAGGTATCGTTGTTCACTGAATTCTGCAATTCGCATCAGTTCATGTGGATAGCTGCGCTTTTCATTGAAGGACGAGCCGAGTGATCCCACATCCATATATATATATATATATATGTGTGTGTGTGTGTGTGTGTGTCTGTGTGTCTGTGTATATAAAAGGAATAACTGGGGAATTATAAATACTGTTGCAAAGTATGCATTTTTATTTCGGTTTCTTCATAGGTTCTTGATAGCATGTCCACCCAGTTCTCAGGAAATACAATCTGACCTCACTAATGTTTTGTATTTCATCATCATACATGTCAAATTCCACGCATTGCGTAATCCATGAATGAGGGATTGTGTCCTATGTTTTCAGTAGTCGACATATTCCGTTGAAAAAATCTTATTGTTGCTGTCTGAAATGTTATTTTTTCTGTGCTTGAGGTTGTGGTTAGTCCATTTCCTCGGATAATTATATCAGCTATTAGCTTTATCTATAATTTCCTCATCTGTGATAAACTTGGAGTATACCCGTAGTTTTTCTTCTTGCTGTCTTATATTTTTGTATGTAGGTGGTCTTCTCGATTATATAAAGGGAAAACGATTGTGTCCGTCCAAATTTATTTCAATACAGTGTTAAGAAGGATGGACAATCGATTTTGTTATGCTTTTTACCGTCTTCTAAACGGGACATACGGACACACAGAGACATACAAGTACAAACCCATCTGTCTACGCACACAAAGATACGTGTATAAACAGACACAAACACACATGTATTACATAGTTTTATATAAACATACATACACTCTCACATATACATGCATGCGTATTTTACAAGCTGATAATAGTATAACACGTATACACAAAACGTCATTAGAAAAATGGGAGTTGCAAAACCACGAGCCAAAGTGACATCACCAGCCAGACAATTACAGAAAATGGTTGGGATTTTCGTCTCACTTCTTGAAATTGGTGAATGGACACTGCTTCCTGAGAAGTACACCATATGTTTTAGTCTTTCGACCGACCAAGAACGACAAAGGATACATTAATGAGTTTCAGCAGAGTAGCAGATGACGAATAGCAATTTACGTATACAGTTGTAGGTACCATATTTATATGTATTCGTATATGTGTGTGTGGTCATCGTTTCTGCTTGCAGGCATAGAAGAGCAGAGTTACATAAATATACTTTGGAGATAATGGTATGGGGGGTAGGTTGGTGTACGATGAATGGATATAGATGGGATGGCATGAAACATTTCACGAAAATACGTACATGGAATCAAAGATGTGAATACACGTAAAGTGAGTGAGTGAAAGAGAGAGAGAGACAGAGACAGACAGAGAGATAAATACAGATATAGTCTGATAGATAGATAGATAAATAGATTGATAGATTAAGAGAGAGAGATGGAGAGAGCGAGGAAGAGAGGGAGGCTGAGAAAGAGATAGAAAGAAGGAGAGAATAGACAGCTAGATAGATAGACAGATAGATACATGGGGAGAAGAAGGGAGGAAGAAAGAGTTAGAGACAGGGAGAGAAATAGATAGATAGATATAGATAGAAAGAGAAAGAAAGAAAGAAAGAAAGAGAGAGAGAGACAGAGAGATAAATACATATATAGACTGATTGATTGACAGATAGATAGATAGATAGATAGATAGATAGATAGATAGATATAAATATATATATATATATATATATATATATTATATATATATATATCTATATATATATATATATATATATATATATATATATATAGATAGAGATAGATAGATAGATAGATTAGATAGATAGATAGATAGATAGATGATAGATAGATAGAAATATATATATATATATATATATATATATATAGATAGATAGATAGATAGATAGATAGATAGATAGATAGATGAAGAGAAGAAGGGAGGGAGAAAGAGTTAGAGAGATGGAGAGAAATTGATAGATAGAGAGAGAAAGAAAGGGGGAAAGAGGGACAAAGAGAGAGAGAGAGAGAGAAAAGAAAGAAAGAAAGAAAGAAAGAAAGAAAGAAAGAAAGCAGAAGGAAGAAATGGGAATATTTTCAGCGATTTCGCCCAAAGCACATTTTATACGAAAAATACAAACAGAGAAAAATATCTCAAAGATGTATCGATGTGCATTTTCGTTTTCTGCAATATGGTGGACACATACATCCACACACGTGATGTCCGAATAAGATTTTCTCCGGACAACGTATGAAATATAAGGCCCGTATGCTTAATTCGAGAAACTTCTTTTGAGTACTGAGGGGGATTAGATTTGAAAGAGAAAGCGTTTTGTATAGATTGCCTGAAGAATAAGGATTAGCTAGCAAGTATTAAAGTGGTCGTAAAGTATTGTATTTAGTACAGAAACGGTAACTTTAAGAATGATCAGAAATTTACTATTAGAAATACATTGCTGGCTATTGTTTACGACAGACCATTGTTTCTAACGTCAATTTGGAATTATGAGTAATGGAAAACGTAACTATTGCTTGGTTCAAAAGATATTTATGTTTGATTCAAAGATATTTCGTATCCTGATGTCTTGAGAGCTGTTTCTTTCTATGGTTAAGTCGAACAACAATAGTGGCGCTTATAAAGATTTATTTAGCAATAAATAAAGGAAAAAAGGCTTGTCTTTTCAATCCAGTGATGGAGTCCCCATGAATTCATTCGATTTGTTAGAAATGGCAGTTCTTTATTTTATAACGCCGAGTCAGTCCAGTTTTAGTCACTTGGGTGATGGTCGGAATTCTTCCACAAAAAAAATTTTTTCATCAAAATTTAAGGATTTCTTTTCCAAATTATCTTGTCTTCTCAAAACTGTTAAACATAGACTGACGAGTAAGGGAATGATAATTGCATCAGTGCTATAATGCAGATGCTACATTTATTATTGTGAAGGCGCATGGCTCAGTGGTTAGAGCGCCGTGCTTACGATCGTGAGGTTGTGAGCTCGAATCCCGGACCGGGCTGCGTGTTGTGTTCTTGAGCAAAACAACTTTATTTCACGTTGCTCCAGTTCACTCAGCTGTAGAAATGAGTTGCGACATCACTGGTGCCAAGCTGTATCGGCCTTTGCCTTTCCCTTGGATAAAATCGGTGGTGTGGAGAGGGGAGGTCGGTATGCATGGGCGACTGCTGGTCTTCCATAAACAACCTTGTGCCTTGGAGAGTAACTTTCTAGGTAAAATCCCATGGTCTGTGTCGTGACCGAAGGGGGTCTCAGAACATTTATTATTATAGACCACAAAAAGTAGAGACACGATTGTCAGGTTATATTAACGTAATATTACTCATCACTGGCAACAAGGTTTACTAAGGCTTAAAGTTCTAAATGAAATTAATAAAGTAACAATGCGAATTCGAAATATTCATGCCATGTCTTGATGTCGCAGTCTCACTGATACTGGAAGATTATATTTACATTTAATACAAATTAAAGATGATAAACTTATTTGTTTATATCACGATTTAATTTTTGCTTTATATTATATTTCACAACTTAAGGGGTTATTGACTTCAAACTTAACACGCAATTTTACTCATAAGCCTTGAAGTGATCAATATTTCGTATTCGCGCTATCTTATGATCATTTTGAAAATACTGAGGACAAATTTGCTTTTGATCAGGAGTTTAAGAGAAAATTTACTGTCATGAACTCGTGAACTAAAGTCTCTCATTTCACTCTTTACTTTGTTGTGTATATCAAAAGAAACTTTTCTCATTTCATTTCGTTTTATTTCATTTTTGTTACTCTTTCTCTCTTCTCATTTCATCTTTACTTATTTCTACCTATGTCCTCCTTAACCTTTATATTTTAATTTCACTTTGTTTATTTTCGCCGTTTTTCTATCTTATCTTTCATTACTTCTTAGATTCGTAGATTTCCAACACTTATTAAAATTTTTTTCTCAGTAAATATCTTCTTATTTAATCTTTTTCCTACTACCTCCATTTTCCCACACTTTTTTGTCTTCCGTATTCTTATCCGCAAGATGGTAGAAAAAAAAAAGCGAATTTTAAAACTTTCATTGCTCATTTAAACATCAGAATTCAGCGGAGCTAAATTTGGTTGTTGTGTGGAGTCACATGGCCAAATGGTCAACGAATCGCGAGTTCGAATCTCAGACCGAGCGGTGTGTATGTTTATGAGCGAAACACCTAAGCTCCACGCGGTTCCAGCAGACGGTAATGGCGAACTTCTGCTGACTCTTTCGCCACAACTTTCTCTCACTATGTATATAAGCCATGTAAAATATTGAATTTATAATTTCTGATTTGATATTATTTCTAACTGTTATAAATATGTTTGACTCATCAAGATAACAATAAAAAAAAAAGGTAGGCTGAGTAACACTTTCTCTTATAAAATCTTAGAACATTGCATGCTTGCCAGCGTCAAATCTTCGTTAGTTTTACTCAATTCTTAATTAAACCAAATTCGTTATTTAAATATTAAGATGTTAGAAAATCGTTCCTGTTAAATTCTCACTTGTATCTCTTCCTTATAATTTCCTGATTTGGAGCCATGTTACTTTAACCACGTTCGTTTGGCTACTTTAGAATGAATGATATTCAGAAATATATCTCTTCAACATCTGCTGCACGCTATCTATCTTGTTACTCCACTTCCGCCACGCAACAATTAAGAGGACGATCTAATCGCTATCCAGTGATTGCATAAGCTGGCCTCTGGTACACTCACTTAATTTCCTAGATCAGTTTTCTTCCTTCATCCCCGTCTGTCATGCTTCTTCTATTTTCTACTCATTTAGTTTCCTGTCTGTCCATATTTCTTTCTTCTCTTTGTTTCTTAGCACAAGTCTTTCATTGCTTCATTTTTCCATTCGTACTTTCGTTCGGTTCCTTTATTCCGTTTCGTTTCGTTTCTTTCTTTCCTTCTTTCTTTCTTCCTTTCTTTCTTTCTTTCCTTCTTTCTTTTCTTCTTTCCTTCTTTCTTTCTTCATTCTTTCTTTCCTTATTTCTTTCTTCATTCTTTCTTTCCTTCTTTCTTCCTTTCCTTCTGTTTTCCATTCTTTCTTTCTTTCTTTCTTTCTTTCTTTTTCTCTTTCTTTCTTTTCTTCTTTCCTTCTTCATTCTTTCTTTCCTTCTGTTTTCGATTCTTTCTTTCTTTCTTTCTTTCTTTCTTCTTTCTTTCTTTCTTTCTTCATTCTTTCTTTCCTTCTTTCTTCCTTTCCTTCTGTTTTCCATTCTTTCTTTTTTTCTTTCTTTCTTTCTTTCTTTCTTTCTTTCTTTCTTTTTTTCTTCTTTCCTTCTTTCTTTCTTCATTCTTTCTTTCCTTCTTTCTTCCTTTCCTTCTGTTTTCCATTCTTTCTTTCTTTCTTTCTTTCTTTCTTTCTTTCTTTCTTTCTTTCTTTCTTCATTCTTTCTTTCCTTCTTTCTTCCTTTCCTTCTGTTTTCCATTCTTTCTTTCTTTCTATCTTTCTTTCTCTCTTTCTTTATTTTCTTCTTTATTTCTTTCTTCCTTTTTTCCCTACTTTCTTCCTTTCTTTCCTTCTTTCTTCTTCTTTCTTTCTTCTTTCCTTGTTTTCCATTCTTTCTTCTTTCTATCTTTTCTTTCTATCTTTCTCTATTTCTTTCTTTCTTTCTTTCTTTCTTCCTTTTTTCCCTACTTTCTTCCTTTCTTTCCTTCTTTCTTCCTTTCTTTCCTTTCCTTCTTTCGTTCCTTCTTCCTATCTCTCTCTCTCTCTTTCCGTTTCTTTCTTCCTTTCTTTCTCTCTCGCTCCGTTTCTTTCTTTTTCCTCTCTCTCTCTCCGTTTCTTTTTTCTCTTTCTTTCTTTCTTTCTTTCTTTCTTTCTTTCTTTTGTAAACAGCGGTTCGTCACATAATACGATAAAGTATTGTAAATCTGCAACCTAAGTCCTTTACGCTCATTACGTCCCGCGTTCAAATTCTACTGGAATGTATTTTGACTTTCATCTCTCCGGATCGATAAAAGAAAGTACCAGTCAAGTACTGGGGTTGATGTGATCAACCTTCCCTCATTCTCCAAAACTGCTGGCTGTGTGTCAAAGTTGAAAAGATTATAAAGAATATTGTCATAAAATATGTTTCACGTTCTGAAGTATTAATGAAAAATGCATGTGCCTGGTGTACCCTTATCAGACGGGTAGTCATGATGGGTATACTGGGCTTCGTATATTTTACCCCAGTGTCACTTTAATGGCATGCACTGCAATCTCACTTAATAATAACAATAATAGTAATAAAAGATGAAAAATATTCAGAGAAATACACAACAAAATCACGATGACTAACAAATATATATAACATACAGAAAATTGCACTACTGGGCAATGCACACATCCTACGTAAATCACTTTGAATACGGTAACCATGAGCGCATCACAGCAAACCACAGTACATACCCAAGAAGGCACACAGAGCTGTGTTTGGTAGTGCAGTGAAAACACGTTATAAAAATAAAACTACTGAATAATAATAATGATGATAATAATAATAATAATGATAATAATAATAATAATAATAATAATAATAATAATAATAATAATAATAATGATAATGGGCACACCAGGCACATCAGAGCATCACAACAAATCACAGCACATACCCAAGGCACACAGAGCTGCGCTCGGTAGTGAAGTGAAAGCACACTATAAAAATAAAACTACTGACTAATAATAATAATAATAATAATAATAATAATAATAATAATAATATGATGATGATGATGATGATGATGATGATGATGATGATGATGATGATGATGTGATGATGATAAGACGAATAAAATTGAAATAACCATGTCAATAGATATATTTTCTTCTTCATTTGCATGTTTCAATATACGTGTCTTTCCGGAGTTAACTCATTGCTTCCGGCTGTCACTTTCTTTACTTTGAATTGTGCTCTGTGAAGATTTCCTGGCATTTGAAGATGTTCTTTAACTAAATTTCTAGCTTCACAGGAATCAGTTCAAAGGGAAGGAGATCTGAAATTCCTGTAAAGATCTCTAAAAAGGACATTGAGGATCGATTCGTATCATCTTCGACACCAGTATCAATAACGGCAATTCTATTACACCACCATCACTAAAACAAGTATTTCAGTCTTCATCACCCTGACTCCCACCACTATCACAGATACCAACACTGTGACCAGCACAACAACAACCGCACTACTACAAACACCGCAGCCGTCATCGTTACCACCACCACTAACAATAACAACATCAACAACAACAGTCCTACTACTTTCTATACTAACATCTATATTTTAACTTTCGTTATTATGATAGGCGTGTGGAGGCGCGTGGCTTAGTGGTTAGGGTATCAGCACCATGATCGTAAGATTATGGTTTCGATTCCTGGACCGGGCGACGCGTTGTGTTCTTGAGCAAAACACTTCATTTCACGTTGCTCCAGTCCACTCAGCTGGCAAAAATGAGTAAAGCTACGATGGACTGGCGTCCCGTCCAGCTGGGGAACACATACGCCATAGAAACCAGGAAACCGGGCCCATGAGCCTGGCTAGGCTTTAAAAGGGCGCATTTATTATTTATTATTATTCTGATAGACGGTGTGGTAAGTAGCTTGCTTACCAACTACATGGTTCAGTCCCACTGCGTGCTACCTTGGGTAAGTGTCTTCTAGTATAGCCTCGGACGACCAAAGCCTTGTGAGTGGATTTGGTAGTCGGAAACTGAAAGAGAAGCCCATTGTATATATATATTATATATATAATATATATATATATATATAAGTGTTGTGTGTGTACATGTTGGTGTGTCTGTGTTCGTCCACCTAACATCGCTTGACAACCGGTGCTGGTGTGTTTACGTCCCCGTAACTTAGCGGTTCGGCGAAAAAAGACCGATAGAATAAGAACTAGGGTTACAAAGAATAAGTCTTGGGTTCGATTTGCTCGACTAAAGGCGGTACTCCAGCATGGCCACAGTCAAATGACTGAAACAAGTAAAAGAGTAAATATCTGTCAATCTTATTTCCCCTGTCGCCACTGCTGTATATAATCGCAACTGTAGCATATTATCAGAAGTAAAGGCAGAAAAAAAGAGAGTAAAGACGAATACATGGTGACGATTAATAATGTTAAAAGCTGGAAAGAATCTCGGAAACCGTTGGGTAGAATGGAACCCACTTAATTTCGTGGTTGTTATTTGTATGTTTTTGGTACTTAGTTGTACACAAAGCAAAATAACGAAGCACTTGTTAGTTATACAACGTTGCCTTCCGTACCATTCCTAGAACGGACAGCTGATCAAATCCTTGAAACGCATTCGTAATACAGAAATTCAGGATCCAAGAAATCTAGATGGCAGAAATAGTTAAGGGATCTTTTCGGTTTGAACGGCAGTTTTTAACATAATTTCTAGGTAAAAACTTTTAAACTTCGTATACTGGTAGAATGTGTTTATAAAACACCTTTTTCTCTTGGCTTTATTGAGAAAATTCTATAGTTTGTAAGATATTTGTTGTTTTTTTTTACTTCAATTTC
>NC_043014.1:41157839-41175339 GCF_006345805.1 Octopus sinensis
TGGTAGCATATTACTGCTGAAATACACAGTCATTGTTTCAATCGATTTTGAAAATAATGAAGGAAAATAATATTGTCATTATTAGGTTGGCGTTTAGGGTTTGGCGCAAGCGTTACTGTGTGGTAAGAAGTTTTCTTCTCAACCACATAGGTCTGGGTTCAGTCCCACTGTGTGGCACCTTGGGCAGATGTTTTCTACTATAACTCTCGGGCCGACCACAGCCTTGAGAGTGGATTTAGTAGACAAAAGCCCGTCGTATATATATATATATATATATATATTGTTTTTACTTGTTTCAGTCATTTGACTGCGGCCATGCTGGAGCACCGCCTTTACTCGAAGGAATCGACGCCAGGTATTATTCTTTGTAAGCCAAGTACTTATTCTCTCGGTTTCTTTTGCCGAACCGCTAGGTTATCGGTACGTAAACACACCAGTATCGGTTGTCAAGCGATGTCGGTGGGGACGGGGTGGGGGCAAACACAGAGACACAAACACAGAAACACAAACACATACACACACACACATATATATATACATATATACGACGGGCTTTTTCCTTCCCCGTAGCTTGCAGGCTTTTTGCCAGAATTTCAAACCAATATTTATTAAGAGAACAAGTAATACCAACACGATAAATGTTTGCTATTTAATTCTCAAGTAAATAAAATGCAAATATTTAAAATAAGATTTAAAAAAAAAATTATTCATTTGCCGTCAATTTAAAAGGAACAGAAAATAATATCGAACTTCAAAACAAACCATTTTGTTTTTATAATAAAGTTATGTTAGAAAATAAGTGTACTTTACTTTCGTTTCATTCCTTTAGCTTTATCAAATTATTTCCACTCCGAAACACTGAATATTTCTTATCGCGGCAGAATAGTAATGCACCTAACTGTTTGCATTTTACTGAATTGTCTAATGCCAAAGCAATATCCCGAAATAAATTGATTTTTATTTGATAGATACATAAGATGTTTGTCACTTGAGAAAATAAGGTATTTCCTTCTTATTAAAAGTAAGCTCGTTTTTGTGTCGATATTAATGATAGAAAAATACGTTCGCTATCTTTACCTTAAAGATTTCTCCTAATGCGCGCTTCAAACTGTGACAACTAAACTAGAATTTTTAATGAAAAGATTACGTTGAAAAGCCAGTCCATTTCGGAAATGTAGAATTAGAATATTCGCATAAGACGCATGGGTAAAAGAACAGCTGAAGCTTTCGTATAAAAATATGTTGTTTCACGTTTGTAACAATTGACACGAGATTAAACACGTGTCAAATATTCTGAATGGATATTATTATAATGATATACGAAAAAATAATAAAAAAAGACAGAAAATAAAAAGAGAGAGAGAGAGAGAGAGAGAGAGAGAGTGGAATTAATAGTCAGACTTCGGTTCTAGTTAATACCCAATCCTCAACAGAACTGATTTTCTTGAACATTCATTTTCACATGAAAGATCAACCAAGATATACCATACATAATTTTCGTCTTTTCGAAGTAGTTTGATTCCTTTCAGGCAGTACGCTACACTTCCTCCCGTAGATACTTTATGAAAATAAATACATTATGAAGTAAAAATATCTAACCATGTCTCGACAAGATCAAAACTATTTCTAGTTATTATTAACTTAGTTAATTTCAATGATTGCGTGTGATATACGATTGTATCTCTCTGTCTACCAGTCTGTACCAACTTCCTTCCTGTTTTCTCTTTATTTTTCTTCCCAGCAGTTAAAAAATTGTGTGGACGTGTATACACATATTCAAGAATAATGTGAAATCTTCAGTAAATACCCGTAAGAGATCCAAAAGAATTATATTCGAAAGTCACGTCAAGTATGCTGTCATTATCTTGTATGTGTAGTTTATTAATTCTTTATGCTATAGGCACAAAGCCTGAAATTTTGGGGAGGCCATTAGTCGATTACATCGACCCAAGTGCGTAACTGGTACTTAATTTATCGACTCCGATAGGATGAAAGGCAAAGTCGACCTCGGCGAAATTTGGACTCAGAACGTAGTGACAGACGAAATACTGCTAAGCATTTCGCCCGGCGTTCTAACGTTTCTGCCAGCTCACCTTCTTATTTGTAGTTTATTAATGAGACTGCGAATTGGTATTTTAATTGTATTAATATAAATGAAGCGTTTAGGGTGGCGAGCTGGCTGACCTGTTAGCTCGCTGAGTAAAATGTTTAGTGGCATTTCGTCCGCCCGTACGTTCTGAGTTCAAATTCCACCGAGGTCGACTTTACATATCGGCGTCGATAAAATAAATACCAGTTAAACACTGGGGTCGATGTAATCGACTTAACCCCCTTACCCCGAAATTGCCAGCCTTGTTCCAAAATCTGAAACCAATATTAATGCAGTGTTCATTGTCAGATATATAAGAACTTATTTTAGATGCTGATTTCGTTCTTTCGATAGGTGCAAAAATAATTCTTGCGAATATGCAGAGCAGCGTGTCTCAAACGGGGTTCCCCGGTATCTTAGGGTTCCGCAGAAGGTTCCTAGGGGTTCCGTGAGAAAGAGTGAGATAAGCTAAGGCTCATTTCAGTATATACATATATATGATACTAGCAGTATCGCCCGGCGTTGCTCAGGTTTGTAAGGGAAATAACTATAAAGCATTTTTAGAGAGTTATAGCCAAAAAATAGAAAAAAAATGATGGTAAATTTTTTTTCAGAGTTAAAAAAGGTGGAGTTGCGTTCCCTAGACGGTCTGTGGTTTGGGTTTCTGATTCTCGACCCCATGTCGAATTTATCGATTTTTTTCAGAACTGGGGGAACTTTTCAAAATTTTCGCTGCGTTAGTTTTGAATTATGACATTGGGCTATGTGTGTGTCAAGTTTCATCAGAATCGGTTGAAAGCCGTGGTCAGAGTGAGGGTACGAGAAAACAGACACACAGAAAACGCACAGACAAACTGCCGTTTATATAGAGAGAGATTTACGACGTGAATTACGATGAGATAGATATGGTATATAATTTCTTTGTGCAGGGGTTCCTTGAGACATATGATTTATTTTAAGGGTTATGCAAGGGGAAAAAAGATTGAGAAACACTGGTGTAGAAGGACGGGCACTAATATAAATTATTTATTCACTTGAAACGATATTACGCCATATTTAACCTAGCGCGATTTGAAATCACAAACAATAGTAAAATACCGAACTAACAATAGTAAGATATCTTGGTCTTTACGTTCCTAGTTCCCTCGTGGAGTTCAACTTAGCCTTTCATCCTTTCGAAGTAGCTAAACATGTATTGGGTTTGATTTCATTGAGTAATCTCCTCCCTAATTTCCTGGCCCTCGAGCACGATAGTAAGAGTTATTGTAAGGAAAAAGTTTTAGTCTTTGATCAGCAAGTTTTATATTCTTAGTCTTTATTTCAGCTTAGTTCGACGAAATAGGTACCAGTAATATACTGGGTATATATATTTCAATAAAAATTATTGTTTTAAATCACTACTCTCGTACTTATATTTGTATATTTGAAATTGATGAAATTATGGAATGTGTAGCTCTGGCCGTGTAGTTAAGAAACTCGCTTTGCAACCACGCAGTCTCGGGGTCGCTCCCACTCCGTGACATTTGGCGCGGGTATCATCTATTATTGCTTCGACCGACCAACGCTTTATGAATAAATCTGTTAGATGGAAACTATTAAGGCCCGTCATATCTCTCCCTATATGCATATATATATATAGGTATACAAGCAAAACGCCCCCCGCTGAGTTGTCCGACCGTCCCATTTTGTGGCATTATTTCAAGACTTTTTTGCTGATGTACTTGCGCGTACAAATGCACGTTCCCACGGCTTTATTGATCGCATTCTCACCTGGAATCGATTTTAGTAACTTTTTCGAGACTTATACACGCCCTGATACCGTCGGTATCTACATATCAAATTTGAGCGCAATCGGATGGAGGATGCCCGAGATCCTAGAAGACACACACACAGACAGACAGAACGGATTTTATATAATAGATATACACACATACATGATATGTGTTTTTTTTCAGCAAACCGCTCGACAACCAGTGTTCGCTTGTTTACGTTCATGCAACTTAGCGGCCTAGCACATGACACCGATAGGATAAGTATCAGACTTAAGAAATATGTACTGGTATCGATTAGTTCTGTTAAAACCCTTCGTATCGGTGCCCCAGTTTGGCCACATTCAAAGACTTATAAAGTAAATGATAGAAGATAAAGTGATTATTTAATAATGTTTCTGTTACCAACAATTTTGTGATTTGACGAAAACTAAATTTCATTCCTCATTTGCATCAGAAAATTAAACTGTAATCTAAATTTCAGAGATCAAAGTCACTCATTGATTTTAAGTCTCATTATATAAGACAGCTGTTTGGCTGAAATTAATTTCTCTTTTGTTTATGATGTTACACATCGACTGATATAAATATTGATAGTACAACGACTCACTTAAATTGGCATATAAAATATTATTAAATGGAAGTCAACAATGAAATGAATATGATAGACGCATACAGAATTACGTGAATGTTAATGATTTACAATATGGCTAGAAACACTTATTTTTCAACTAAGATACACTTTATCCACGCATCGACCCAAACAACAATATTTTCAATCATCGAAGAAACGTTTGTTTAATGCATACAGGATTAAAATATAATCACGTTAATTACCTATAAAGATTAATGCCGATTAAGCTTACGTTAATTAGAAGAAAAATATTGCGGATCTTTTCGGTTTAAACGACAGTTTTTTTTTGCGGTGTCATATGAAATTGTCACCCATAATTATGACCCTAGTATCGATCTATTGCATTTCAATCTGTTTTAGTGTAAGGGTTAGGGGTGGGAGGAAGGGTATCTTTTTTTCTTCACTAATGTAAATAAACCCAATCTGTTTCTTAAACGAGGGACATATTCATACGGCACAGAATGTGTTTTACATCAATAGACGTCAGTGATTGGTTGAAATTGCAAAAATTGAAGATAAAAAACAACAAATATCTTACAAACTATAGAATTTTCTCAATAAAGCCAAGAGAAAAAGATGTTTTATAAACACATTCTACCAGTATACAAAGATTAAAATTTTTCAGTTACCTTGAAATTATGTTAAAAACTGCCCTTCAAACCGAAAAGATCCAAGATACACTTTATCCACGCATAGACCCAAACAACAATATTTTCAATCATCGCAGAAACGTTTATTTAATGCACACAGGATTAAAATATAATCACGTTAATTAACGATAAAGATTAATGCCGATTAAGCTTACGTTAATTAGGAGAAAAAGATTGCATCTAATTTAATGAATTTTGAATTTATATAAAGATCGTATAACCTTCGCTATTGCTGCAGGCATACCAACGTCACAATACATGTACCGTTTTCAGAGTGCACATAGGAGAACCTTTCGATATATCGCCTACGTACATAAATTTCGGTTTGAACGGCAGTTTTTAACATAATTTCTAGGTAACTAAAAAATTTTAAACTTCGTATACTGGTAGAATGTGTTTATGAAACATCTTTTTCTCTTGGCTTTATTGAGAAAATTCTATAGTTTGTAAGATAGTTGTTGTTTTTTTTCTTCAATTTCTGCAATTTCAACCAATCAGTGACGTCTATTGAGGTAAAAAGCATTCTGTGCATATGAATGTGTCCCTCGTTTAAGAAACAGATTGGGTTTATTTACATTTGTGAAGAAAAAAAAGATACCCTTTCCCCACCCCTAACCCTAACTAACCCTAATTAACCCTAAAACAGATTGAAATGCAATAGATCAATACTAGGGTCATAATTATGAGTGACACCGCTAGAAAAAACTGCCGTTCAAACCGAAAAGATTCCATAAATGTATCTAAGCGGGTGGGGAATGGGTAAGTAGGGAAAAATGAGTACTTCCTGATTTCTCGTTATTTTTCCTACCTGTTTGAAACTAACCGTTGAATTATCTTTGGGAATAAAAATTGGTAAACATTGTTGTTGAAATTGAGCGAACTTGAAACATAGTCAGGTGCCAGGTACCTTTCTTTTTTTGCAAGAAATTTTTCCTTAGTTTTGATCCGATTGTAATTGAGGGTGCTAATAAAATATCTGGATAATTTTTGGTGTTTAACAAGCAAAATTCTTTTTCCGTTGGATTCCAAGTCAATTTTTTTCTATGCCACTATCTAATTTGATAATTTTCAATTTTGTTTAAAATGATGTCTAAACAGGAACAAAACGAATAAAACTTTCTACTATAGGCGCAAAGCCTGGATTTCGTGGGTAGGGGTATTGTCGATTACATCGAACTCAGTGTTTCACTGGTACTTAATCTATCGACTCCGAAAGGATGAAAAGCAAAGTCGACCTCAGTGGAATTTGAGCTCAGAACGTTGCGACGATCGAAATACCGCTAAGTATTTTGTCCAGCGAAATGAATAATGGTTAATATCAACAATATGTTCGTTTTAACTGCGTAGTGCGTTAATATGTCAGGAAGCGAGCCACTCTAGTAGATCGTGAAGAAACTAGAAAATATTTTACGTTCAGCTTTTATATTTAGTCGAGTTTCGTTAATGTCATACGATGTGGTATTTTCCCAAGACCCGCCTTCATTTAACTTTGGTATTTAAAACTTTTGTTGCGTTTCTGCTCTTTCTGATGTCTATGAGTCTTTTTTCAAATGTATTTCTGGAAAATTGAAGAAGGAAAATTATTTTATTTTTTCTTACTGATTTTGCCCCACCTAAATTTGCCATTTGCACAAAGAGAATGGAGATAATTTTCTGAAATTGTGTTTATATGTAATATAATGTCTTTAATGCATTTAGAGAAGGTCGCCTGCTTAGCTGATACAAATTTTGTAAGGTAGTGAACATTTATAAAACATATCTGTTTCTGAAAGTCCAAGGTACAGAAGATATTGCTCATTGTGCCCACCTTTTATCAACATTTTAGTATTCATGAATATAATTTCTATTTATTTCTTGCATTTGATATGGTAACGTATAGAAGCGTGGCGAGCTGGCAGAACCATTAGCATGCTGGGCAGAAAGATTAGCGGTATTTCGGCTGCCGTTACGTTGTGAGTTCAAATTCCGCCGAGGTCGACTTTGCCTTTCATCCTTTCGGGGTCGATAAATTAAGTACCAGTTAAGTACTGGTGTCGATATAATCGACTTAATACCTATGTCTGTCCATGTTTGTCTCCTCTATGTTTAGCCCCTTGTGGGTAATAAAGAAATAGGTATTTCGTACGTCTTGATGTTTTGAGTTCAAATTCCGCCGAGGTCGGCTTTTATCCTTTCGTGCCAATGAAATAAGTACCAGCCGAGCATTGGGATCGATGTAATCGACTTATTCCCATCCCAACTTGCTGGCCTTACGCCAAAATTTGAAACGAAGGTATGGTAAGAATGGAAAATACTTAAGACTGGCATTGGAAAACTCTTCTGGTATGAAGTAAAATAACAGGAAAATCAAAGAGCGGTACTCTTTCAAAAATTTGAACATTAAACTTTTTCATTTCTACATCTTTCTATTTTCTTTACCCTCTCTTTATCTATCTATCTACCTGTATATATATATATATATATATATATATATATATATATATATATATATATATATATATTATATATATATATATATATATATATATAGGAAGGTTTATGAAAATAAACAAAAGACGAAGGCAGGGGGAGTACAAACAAACAAATGTATTAGTATGGCGCTCAGGAATATAAATAAAACAAGTCTTTACGTTTCGAGCCTACGCTCTTCAACAGAAAGATACACAGAAAAGAAACACAGAAAGAAACAAGGAGAGAAAAAAATGCGTGCAGAGGCTAGCGAATCAACATGGCGATATATATATATATATATATATATATATATATATATATATATATATATATATATATATATATAACAATAGCTAGACACACACACGCACACATATATTTTGCCCGGTGCGTTAACGATTTTTCTAGTTCGCCGAAGCTAGTATGTATGGCTGTTAGGCTATGGATTAATATTAGGGTGACTGGTACGTAAAACAAGACAAAACAGATATTTATTGATGAAAGGACACGCTAGCGCTTGTAGAACCAAACATATAATAAAACTGTGCTTAGCTGCAGCTTCAAGTCTTACCTGTCTAGAAGCTTGTTTGAGAAAACCTTATATCAGGTGGAATTTGAACTCACATTCAAAGTATGTGCGTATGTATGGATGCATTTATGTAGTATATATGTATGTGCAACCACCACAAATATACATATATGTATGAAATCTCATTGTTTCACCCTATTTTTACATCTCTGCACGTTTATATCTATGTATGAATAATATATATATATATATATATTGAAATAGATAAATGAATTATCTTATTACGGATAATTCAAATGATAACCGATACCTGGGTAGCAAAAATCACAACAGAAAAAGTACGGTTGAAGTTATGACCATGGGGCATAAAAACCGTGCCTTAGTGCGGAAATTAATATAAAAACTTAATATATATATATATATATATATATATATATATATATATATATATGTATATATATATATATATATATATATATTATATATATATATATATATATAGTATGTATATATATATATACAGAGAGAGAGAGAGAGAGAGAGAGATTTGTATATATGTATTCAACTTCATTTAATTCGCATTTATTTGTGTTATATACTACAATGAGCTGCAAAGATAGATGAGGGCAATAGAGTTAGAAAGTAAGTGGTTCTTCTTTTCCAATTCCATTTCTCCACCAGAAAGTCCAGTATTTTACTGGCACCATTATCTTGCAATAAACGGTATCCTAATGTCAGTTTTATCGTTAGCCAAAAATTCATTTGAATTCCAGATGAAAAAGTAAAAAAAAGAAAATGTATGTCTAATAAAACAGTTCTTTTACTCCCTTTACCATAGATTTTTGTTATTTTATTTATTAAATATCTATATAAGAAAATCATTTTGTGTGGTCATTCATTTTAGATAGTTGAATCCACACCATTATTGCTGAAAAGGGTAAGGAATAAATTAGATTTAGGGAAGGCAGAACACCAGAAAATTAAAAACAAACAATAAGATGGACATATAAAAATATAAAACGAAGGACATCCAAAAATAATAATGCAAAATAAGCAGTATTTATCTGTGTGTGGCCATTTCAATCGATAGGGTGACTGTTCAAGATATATTTTAAATCTAAGGAAAAAAACAAACAAACTACCTCCGTTTCAGTGATCGATAAATCATTGACGTTGACATGGGAATAAAAGCGTGTATCGGCTGCTGCAATGAATTTCTCAGACAAATTGTAATGGAAACGAAAGAACGAAAATAGTATTTATAGTAGAAAGTGAGATAAAGACAGGAAAAGGTTGAAACAGCATGAAGTTTTATAATGGAGACAATGAGGATTTAGAATCAACCAAGAGAACTGCAGAGAAAATACAGTCATAATGTTCATGATTTAGTTCTTTTATATAACGATAAACGTAAGACTGAGTAGAACCAGGTATCGGCTGGTATTTGTAACTTGTCACATTGTTTGGGGAATTGAACGTACGCTGCAGATAAATGTTTGAGAGACATAGCTCTCATATATATATTGAGTATAAAATCGCTTATCATAACATATGAATCCCTAGAAATGGTGTTTCTCCTAAACGTTTATTTAAAAAGTATGAGATTTAAGACGGAATCGGAACATGTGTCGTCATGCGACAAAAAAAAAGACACTTTTATCTTTTGACTTCTTTCCATCGTTGAATTGAATTGAGGCCATACTGGAACACCGCCTTGTAGTCTAGGTCAAGCAAGTAAACCCCATAACCCCAATAGTTATTCCATCAGTGTCTTTTGCCGAACTGCTGGGTTACGTGGAAATAAACAAAGCAGTACCAGCACAAAGACACTCATGCGCATATGCATGCACGCCTATGCATACAAGCTCACATATACTCATTTTCATTACGGGATTATGAGATTCCACACCGTGTGCATCAACCAAATTCATTCGCAAAGCATTGGTCATCCGGTTGTAAAGTAGACGGTACTTGCCCAGCCTAAAGTGCCGCACTGTTGACGGAAGCGGTAACCGCGCAGTTGCGAAACGAACTTAATTACACAGCCAAGCTTGCGTCGATTCTATTCCTTTATGACTTAAAATCAAAATAGCTGAATGGATATACTTTTGTCAGACTCATTGAACGTATCTCATTTTATCGAGAAAGACTGGTGAGCACATCAGACTCAAAGCCAAAGCAACAGAGCTTGTATGAGAGTGCCAGCGATTACCTGAGTGGCTGAAAGAATACCAAGACCTTGCAGTGCCAGCTGAGTTAGCCTATGTTCAGTCTATAAAACATAGCAAGAAAGGGTCGCTTTTCCTTTGGCTTGCTACTGCCGAAACTGTGGAAACGAAAGGCCTCTTTCTTTTTGTTTTAATTTATATCACTTGAATAAATGAATACATGCGACTAAACATATACAAGCATTATTAGATGGATATCCATTCTCCCAAGTTTATCTGAACTTCTTTATTCGCCCATGAAAGGCATATATAGAAGGTACAGAACAGGGATGGGGACGAAACAAGCACAGTCTTACAGAGGGTTGGGGTTACAATCATTTGAAATTTGGATGAAATCGGAATGATAAATCGAAAAATGAAAATGCCATTAAAATAAAAAAATAAAAAATGCAATTAAAAATATAAACAGATTATATAGTCCACGGGTTTATTTTTAACCCGCTGGTTTTTTTCCCTTTTTTTTCCTTTATTGCTTTTTCCCTTACTTTCTTCTTTTCGTTTTGATCAGCTACACTAGCACGGCCCCTTTCATACTCACCTTTCTTTCCAGAGTTTTCCATCTTTTTGCGTACACACTCTGAGGCAGGTACTTTTTCTCCAGGCAGATCTTTCTTAGCAGGTGGAAATTAAAATAACTTAAACCCACAACTGGAGACAAAGTGGCTTGTCTCAATCCCTTTCGCACGTGCCGTCCATACTGTATCTTTCAGTATGGCTACTACGCAGAGAAAAGATGCCTTCCTTTCCTTGTTAAGGGAGGGAGGCGGTACTATCTTAACAATGGACTCTGTCGAGAGCCGTCCTCTTTCTGCATCCGACATCAGTTGTTCGACAAAGGCTATCAACTCCCTCAGCTCCTTACAGTGTACGAAGGCGTGCGCAACATTTTCACTGACTTAAAATCAAAATAGCTGAATGGATATACTTTTGTCAGACTCATTGAAAGTATCACATTTTATCGAGAAAGACTGGTGAGCATTTAGAATCAACCAAGAGAACTACACCTCGGGCATGTGGGGGCGGTGTCAAAACCGTGTCTGGACAACCTCTCTCGAACCGGTAAGGTCGATCGGTAGCACAACCAGGCCAAAGATTTCTGGCAGTTATCCAGATACCCCGGCCCGAATGTCCTTCCGAATAGACCGGTCAGTCATCGAAATCTAGAGTCTTCCCCAGGATGTCATCGAACTCATACTCTACCAACCCTTTATAAAAATCCGCAGGGGTAGCCTCGCCGCCGGTATTGCTCGCTCGGGAGAACAGTGAGTGCTGTCCCAAGTTCATCTGACTTTCGACATGTCTTGTTTTCAGTCCTCCATGATATACATATATTCACACATACATAAATACACACATGCAAGTCCACAAACACACACACACGCATGCGCACGAGAGAGAGAGAGAGAGAGAGAGCCTGCATGTGTGTGCGGAAGAGTAAGGGGATCATTTCGGTTTGACCGGCAGTTTTTAAAAATAATTTCCACGTAACTAAACACTTTTAAACTTCGTATACTGGTAGAATGTGTTTATAAAACATCTTTTTCTCTTGGCTTTATTGAGAAAATTCTATAGTTTATAAGATATTTGTTGTTTGTTTTCTTCAATTTCTGCAATTTCAACCAATCAATGACATCTATTGAGGTGAAAACATTCTGTGCCGTATGAATATGTCCCTCGTTTAAGAAACAGATTGGGTTTATTTACATTTGTGAAGAAAAAAAGATACCCTTCCCCCCATCCCTAACCCTAACTAACGCTAACTAACCCTAACCCTAAAACAGATTGAAATGCAATAGATCGATACTAGGGTCATAATTATGGGTGGCAATTTCATATGACACCGCTAGAAAAAAGTGCCGTTCAAACCGAAAAGATCCGAGTAAGGGAATGTATGCAAATTCCAAACCGTGTTTCCACCCTACCACCAGAAAATTGGACTGCGATTTTCAGCATCCTTTCATACGTAGTATTTGAACACACACACACTATAAAAATTCAAAATAAAAATAAAGATAAAAAAATGTACGCGTATCACGTGATATTTACTATCTTTTTTCAGAACAAATATTTTGCTCTGAAAAAGAAGATAAATATTTCATACCCTATCCGTAAGTCGAGATTAGTTCTTTTCTATTTCTATTTCCCCCCCCCCCTTCCTTATCGGTGTGTGGTGGTTTATGACATCTCATAAAAATACTTGCTTTTGTATGTTTTGAAATAAAAGTCTTAGACTAACATATGTATAAACATGCACTAATTTACTCTCTGAAAAAAAAAAACCTTCACATTTTTTAATGTTTCAATGAATAAATAAATGTAATTTTGTCTATTCACATCCAAACCCATTTATAATATACGTTTGTATGTACTATACATGGACGTACGTGTCTTTATAAAAATACGGGCTTGTATAAATGTACGAATAGGAATTAAAGCTTACGCGCAATAACCGTTTCACTCAGAGCAAAAGCAAGCGTCTCTCCAAATATAAAACGACCAAAATTTTCTCGTGAATGTTTACCTAGTTTCGTGTTACAATGAAGTTCTATTAAATTATAACATGCTGTCAGGAAGTTTAAAAACAAAGGAAGACAGCTGATTAGTAAACAAACTGGCATGTTAATCTCGAATTAATGAGACAGTTGTTTTTGTTAAATAGCGAATGTCAGCGTTCTCTGTGTGCGTAGGTAGAAGCTAAAGAGAAAAATATACATTAAACAAACAGTAGAACGAAATTTATATTGCGTCTACATTTATAAAAATAGTGCGCATGAATACGTCTGTCTGTATGTATGTTTGTATTTGTGTATGTATGTATGTATGTATGTATGTATGTATGTATGTATATATGTATGTATGTATGTATGCATGAAAGTATGTAATTGCGTGTATATGTATATGTACATATATGTATGCTTATATAAAATATACATTAGGGGATTAAGAAGTTCGCTTTGTAACCGTGTAGTTTCAGGTTCGGTCCCATTACATGATAGCCCGGATAAATGTTCTTTACTATAGCTTCGGGTCGCGACTATTCTCCTCTGAGCGGATCTGATATGTTTCTTTATTACCCACAAGGGGCTAAACATAGAGGAGACAAACAAGGACAGACAAACGGATTAAGTCGTTTACATCGACCACAGTGTGTAACTGGTACTTAATTTATCGACCCCAAAAGGATGAAAAGCAAAGTCGACCTCGGCGGAATTTGAACTCAGAACGTAACGGCAGACGAAAGACGGCTATGCTTTTCGCCCGGCGTGCTAACGTTTCTGCCAGCTTGCCGCCTTGTCTGAGCGAATCTGATAGAAGTCATGTGGGGGTATGTGCGTGTGTGTGTGTGCTCCTTCTCTCTCTCTCTCTCTCTCTTTTCTCTCTCTCTTTCTCTCTTTATATATATATATATATGTGTGTGTGTGTGTGTGTGTATGTGTGCGTGTATGTGTGTATGTATATATATATACCAGGGCTTCTATATGAGATTGCACCTAGAAAGTTACCCTCCTAGACACAAATCCGGGCAAGGTTGTTTTATAGAAGGCCAGCAGTCGCCCATGCATACCAGCCTCCCCTCTCCACGCCACCAGTGTTATCCAAGGGAAAGACAAAGGTCGATACAGCTTGGCACCAGTGACGTCGCAACTCATTTCTACAGCTGAGTGAACTGGAGCAACGTGAAATAAAGTGCCTTGCTCAAGAACACAACACGCAGCCCGGTCCGGGATTCGAGCTCACAACCTCACGATCGTAAGCTCGACGCTCTAACCACTGAGCCATGCGCCTTCACCAATGCGCCTTCACCAGGGCTTCTATATATATATATATATATATATATATATATATATGTTTAGTAGATGAAATCTTAGCGACTGAAGAAGGGGTTTTTTCGTTGTGTTTATTGTCCTGTATCTCTCTCTTTTTTTGCTTGTCTTGTTCCTTGGTTTGTGTCTATGTGTTCGACGTCTATTTTGGTGTCCTGTACACATATATGCGTGTATATGTACATGTAGAGGTAGGTACGTACATATATGTTTATATATGCATATGTTCTATTTTATTACCTATATATATATAATATATATATTATATACAAGGGCTTCTTTCAGTTTTCGTCTGCGAAATTCCCTCACAACGCTTTAGTCGGCCTAAGGCTACAGTAGAATACACTTGCCCAAGGTACAACGCAATAGGACCGAACGCGAAACCATGTGATTGGGAAGCAAGTTTCTTATCACACAGCTACGCCTGCACCTATAGTCAATTTATTTTCATTTTCTTCAATGCTATTGCTCCTTTAATTCAACATTTCGTAAAGTTTTTTTCCTTGTTTCCAAGGTTTTCATCTTTAAGAAATGTAAACTTCAGGGTTAGGTTTACATTCTTAACTCGAAAAATGTCTTAATATAAAAATTTTCAATTATTGTTTTTGAATATCTTCTAATAAGAGTTGGAGTGGCTGTGTGGTGAGTAGCTTGCTTACAAACCACATGGTTCCGGGTTCAGTCCGACTGTGTGGCACTTTGGGCTAGTGTCTTCTACTATAGCCTCGGACCGACCAAAGCCTTGTGAGTGGATTTGGTAGACAGAAACTGAAATAAGCCCATCTTATACATATATATATATATATATATATATATATATATATAATATATGTATATGTGTGTTTGTGTTTGTCCCTCACCCCAACATCGCTTGACAACCGATGGCGGTGTGTTTACGCCCCTGTAACTTAGCGGTTCGGCAAAAAGAGACCGATGGAATAAGTACTAGGCTTCCAAAGAATAAGTGTCCTGGGGTCGATTTGCTCGACTAAAAGGCGGTGCCCCAGCATGACCACAGTCAAATAACTGAAACAAGTAAAAGAGTAAAAAGAGGTAAAGAGCAATCACGAGTTAAATAACGGATTGTAAACAGAAGACTTGTAACTGAAAACGTTATGAACAGAATCTTTTTTTTTTTTTTGGTTTTTAAAATAATATTACCTTAAATAACTACTTGAAAAATAACATATATTTCACACACGCGTTACAGGCTGTAAAGACAATTTATGAATCGGGAATTAGATACAGATAGCTTTATGAATCTCGATAAAATGCTAATCAATGTGTAACAGACGACCGTTGTAATGATATCTTCATTGCATTAAATCGTCATTTGTTGCTATCATGAATTATCTATAATTCTGTTTTTATGCATCATATCCCACGGGACATGAAATTGCAATTAAGTTTAGGGAATACAACTATTAAGAATCTATTTCGAAATATTGGGCTCACAAACCGTAACAATGACTTAATGATTTGTGCAAATGAGGTAAAACAACGAAAGAATACAGGCAAATAGATCGCGTCACTAAATCGAGATTATGATAATTATATTTAAAGAGATATTTGATGGGTGTTTAAATGGTAAATTGAAAGTTGTGTCCTAGTAGTAATCCGCCATATTTTATCTTTAGTTGGCGGAATTTATCAAGCCACAAAAACGGTCTCGTCAGGCGTTAAAAGACTGAAGGATACAAGTTACAGATGGCAAACATCTGTTTACAGGTGTCAATATACAAGTGGTAATATTCTGTTTGCGATTAACGTGGCTCCCTAAACTATCTTATAGGGATTAAGTTATGCTCCGCCGAGCAATTTCTGAGTAGCAATGTTGTATTAATATATAAGTTCATGCCATTACTCTCTTTCTCTCTCTCTCTCTGTCCCTCCCACTGTATCTCTCTTTCAATCATTACATACGCGCACGCACACATATGTATATGATATATATATATGTATATATATATATAATATATATATATATATATATATATATTATATATATGTATATATATTATATATATGTATATGTGTATATATATATATTGTATATATATGTGTGTATATATATATGTATATATATATATATGTATATATGCATATATATATATAGGTGTATATATATAATATATATATATATATATGTATATATGTATATATGTGTATATATATATATATATGTGTATATATATATATTATATATGTATATATATATGTATATATATGTATATATATGTATATATATATATGTATATATATATATATGTATATATATATGCATATATATATATGTAAAAGAGAAAAAGATGGTGGGAGAGAAATGAAAGTACACATTTCAGTTGAAATATTTTTCATATATCTGAAATATCTTTCAGATATGTTAAAAAAAAACAACAAAATCAAAGCACAGATAATTTTATATTTAGTTCATCGCATAATGTTCCCTGTGGATCTGGTTCATATCTTCCGGCTTCTCATAACCATTTCGGAGTTCAGTTTTGAAATATCTTTAAAAAAACGTTACTATTTGCAACATTCGTACTTTCATGAGAATGTTCTAGATAACGTAAGGTTATTCACGATAATTTAACAGCTGCTTATATGCCTTAGTAAACTGTTTTTGCTTTGGTGATCGCTGCTCGTTAGTTGAGTAATAACATAAACTATAATATCCTTTTCTACTTTAGGCACAAGGCGCGAAATTTTGGAGGAGGGGGCCAGTTGATTAGATCGACCCTAGTACGCAACTCGTACTTAATTTATCGACCGCGAAAGGATGAAAAGCGAAGGCGACCTCGGCGGAATTTGAATTCAGAGCGTAAAGGCAGACGAAATACCGCTAAGCATTTCGCCCGGCGTGCTAACGTTTCTTATTTCTTTACTACCCACAAGGGGCTAAACACAGAGAGGACAAGCAAGGACAGACAAACGTATTAAGTCGATTATATCGACCCCAGTGCGTAACTGGTACTTATTTAATTGACCCCGAAAGGATGAAAGGCAAAGTCGACCTCGGCGGAATTTGAACTGAGGACGTAACGGCAGACGAAATACCACAAAGCATTTTGCCCCGCGTGCTAATGTTTCTGCCAGCTTGCCGCCTTGGAGTTCTTCGGCTGCACGACAACGCCCGCCATCATATCGCCAATATGACCAGGGAAGGCATTGAAGCGCATGGCTGTACTCTCCTGATTTGGCACCAACGAATTTCCACCTCTTTCAATCTCTTTCAAATGCTATGCGCGGAGTTTCGATCTATAATGATGAAGAATTGGGAGCTTGATTGGATCAATTTTTCTTGTCGAAATCAGTTGATTTCTACC
>NC_043014.1:41187839-41215339 GCF_006345805.1 Octopus sinensis
GCGTGAGTGTGTGTATATTCGTACTTGCGTTTATATCCATATACATGTATATGTGTGTTTGTGTGTGTATATGTATATGTATGAGCATGTGCGTATATATGCGTATACACATATGTGTATGTGTGTATGTTGTGTGTGTGTACGTATGTTTGTGTGTGTGTGTGTGTGCGTTTGCACGTTCGTGCATGCCTCAATACACGTACATATGCATGTGCGTCTGTGCCTGTGTGTACATGTGCGTGAGTGTGTGTATATTCGTACTTGCGTTTATATCCATATACATATATATATATGTGTGTGTGTTGTGTGTGTGTGTGTGTGTGTGTGTGTGTGTGTGCATATGTATATGTGTGAGCATGTACGTATATATGAGTTTACACATATGTGTATATGTGTCTGTTGTATGTGTGTGTGTGTACGTATGTTTGCATGGATGTATATGCTCATATATGCTTGTTTGGGTGTGAGCTCGTACGTTTTTGTGCGTGTTATGTATGTGATTTTGTGTGTAATGCGAGTGTGTGTGGTGGGATTGAATGTGCGTTCGTGTAAAATGAAACATTGATGAACAAAAAAGGCAGAGACACACAAAACAAAACAAAAAATAAACAAAAGCTATTTAAAAATGTGACATTTAGGGGAAAAAGAATAAAAATCAATGAAATAATTTAAATCTTTTTTCGAAATAATAATGAATAATTTCTTTCATTTTCATAAAAATTCAACATTTCTTATTCGACCTTAATCTTTAGTAAATTATCGTACGGAAATCATTTTCAAGTTTTGTTCCAAGCCCTATGCCTTCAGGGCTAAGAAAAAAAAAATAACAAAGAAAGAAAAAAGAAAGTGTTGTGATGCACGAATTTTCTTCTTTTTCTCTTTTTGCAGCGGAATTAACATCTAAGTAACATCCGAATCATGAACTCATTAGAAAAGTGCTTATCAGGCGTTTCTGACATTTTCCTCGGGTTTCTTATATCACTGGCGCGTAGAATTACAATGTTTGCATTAAAACATTAATTCTGAGCTTCCCAACCATGTTTTTTTTTACCTTTGAACTCCTTTGATTCCTTGTTTACTCTGGTAGATCCTTATAGCAATTATATGTTTATAAGTAAATAATATTAGGGACCCTATTAAAAGTTTATAACATGCTTTGTGTTTTGTAGAAGTATACTCTTTTACTCTTAACGTGTTTTTTGTCATTTGACTGCGGCCATGCTGGGGTACCGCCTTTAGTCGAGCAACTCGACCACAAGACTTATTCTTTGGAAGCCTAGTACTTTTGCCGAACCGCTACGTTACGGGGGCATAAACACACCACCATCGGTAGGGGGGACAAATACAGACACACAAACATATACACACACGTACATATATGTATACATACAAACATATACACACACATACATATATGTATACATACAAACATATACACACACATACATATATGTATACATACAAACATATACACACACATACATATATGTATACATACAAACATATACACACACATACATATATGTATACATACAAACATATACACACACATACATATATGTATACATACAAACATATACACACACATACATATATGTATACATACAAACATATACACACACATACATATATGTATACATACAAACATATACACACACATACATATATGTATACATATATACGATGGGCTTCTTTCAGCTTCCGTCCACCAAATCCACTCACAAGGCTTTGGTCGGCCCGAGCCTATAATGGAAGACACTTACCCAAGGTGCCATGCAGTGGGACTGAACCCGGAACCATGTGGTTGGTAAGAAAGCTACTTACCACACAGCCACTCCTGCGCCATATTTATTTACTCAGTGTTTTCTGTTGGTGAAGGAAAAACCTTTGGGTTAATCCAGAAATTGGTTGATCCAGAGAGAACTCATTTTTATGAATTTCCGTTGGCTAGCTCTTACGAATTCGACACGTATGTAATAATAAGAGTGATGATATTTAATGTGATAAGCAAGCTACTTACCACACAGCCACTCCGTATAGTTAATTTATTACACATAAACTTCAGCAACAAAATATGATAGGGACCCTCAAGCATCATACGGATTCCGGTTGAGAACTGTTGCAACTTAACGAAATCTTATACAGACAAGATATGGATGGAAGCACTCCGTCGGTTTCGACGATGAGGGTTCCGGTTGATCCGAATCAACGGAACAGCCTGCTCGTGAAATTAACGTGTAAGTGGCTGAGCACTCCACAGACACGTGTACCCTTAACGTAGTTCTCGGGGATATTCAGCATTGACACAGAGAGTGGCAAGGCCGGCCGGCCCTTTGAAATACAGGTACAACAGAAACAGGAAGAGAGAGAGTGAGAGAAAGTTGTGGTGAAAGAGTACGGCAGGGATCACCACCATCCCCTGACGGAGCCTCGTGGAGCTTTTAGGTGTTTTCGCTCAATAAACACTCACAACGCCCGGTCTGGGAATCGAAACCGCGATCCTACGACCGCGAGTCCGCTGCCCTAACCACTGGGCCATTGCGCCTCCACTTTAGACAAGATATATACAATATCGCATTCATTATTAAATATATAAACATATATGCACAACATCGCATTCATACTCAAATATGCATTGAACAGAAGAGAAGCAAATGCTCTTTATTACCAATCCTATTTGTTATTGAAAATATGTTAAACATACGTCTTAGTTTTTTAGGCAGGCAAATACGAATTAGAACTTGGCATGGATGAAAGACCAGAATGCTGTTCCTCTGTAAGATAAGTAGAGGACGTTATTTTTGTCATTTAACGCTCTTAGGAGTCACCCAGAATATTCTTTTCTACTCTAGGCCCAAGGCCCGAACTTTTGGGGCAGGGAGCCAGTCGATTAGATCGACCCCAGTAAGTAACTGGTTCTTAAATTATCGACCCCGAAAGGATGAATGGCAAAGTCGACCTCAGCAGAATTTGAACTTAGAACGCAAAGACAGACGAAATACTGGCAGAAACGTACACGTCCCGGGCTACATGCTTAGCGGTATTTCGTCAGCCGCTACGTTCTGAGTTCAAATTCCGCCGAGGTCGACTTTGCTTTTCCTCCTTTCGGGTCGATAATTTAAGTACCAGTTACGCACTGGAGTCGATGTAATCAACTTAATCCCTTTGTCTGTCCTTGTTTGTCCCCTCTGTGTTTAGCCCCTTGTGGACAATAAGGAAATAAAAAACGTTAGCACGCCGGGCGACATGCTTAGCGATATATCGTCTGTCTTTACGTTCTGATTTCAAATTCCGCTCAAGTCGACTTTGCCTTTCATCATTTCGGGTTCGATAAATTAAGTACCAATTGCTTACTGGGGGCAATCAAATCGACTGGCCTCCTTCCTAAAAATTTCGGCCCATGTGCCAAGAGCAGAAAAGAATATTTGATGCGTGAGAAATCATTACTTTGATATTGAAGATTTCTATCTCGTATTATGTATTTTTACGATACGTGCTTAGAAAATTCACATGTGTATTACTTTAAACTAGAATTTATAGCTTGAAAGTAAGTAAGCAAATGTATAAAGTGAAATGTATTCTACTGATAAAGAATTTACTGCAAAAATGTTTTGATTTAAATTGGAATTTATGATTATTGATGTGTATTTATTTACGTGTGTTTAAATGAAAATATACTGCTTAATGCGACACGCATTAAACAGTAACCAACAGCTACATATCAATACATAAGCATATTTACAATACTTACATACATACATACATATGTATATATGTGTGTGTGTGTTGTATGTTATATATATATATATATATATATATATATATAATATATATACACACATATATATACATCCATATATATAGAGAGAGACTCGATAACGACTATACCTGATTGATCCAGCAAGTAGCCATTGCTTATATATATATATATATAATATATATATATATGTTTGTATATAGGTATGCATATATGTATGTGTGTATATATCTATATACATATACATATAGGGAGAGAGAGAGAGAGATAAAGCGAGAGAAAGAGAGAGATTAAAAGAAAGGCACATAAACATATATACGAATGTACGTATATGTGTAAAATTGTGCGGGCATGTGTATATACACACTGAAGTGGAAATTCTCAAGGATAACTGTGTAAAACACACCGCACAACTGTACACGCACAACCACACACGCACACACACACACACACACACACACACACACACACACACACATCTTTAACGTTTACTTGTTCCAATCATTGCAGTGCGATGCGACCATGCTAAGTCACCACCCTTGAAGTGTTTTGTCAAACAAATCGACTCTTTGAATTCTATGTCTACAGTTACCAAAGCCCCTCATCAGCACATACCCTAGAGATCTCATGCAAAAATTTGTATGCTCAGCACAGAAACTATGAACAGAGACCTTGAAGATATATCTTCCAATAAGGTCATGTCGGTGCTGTCTCGTTGAACAGCACAAGGATGCATTTACTGCCCATATCAAATCAACACTATCGTGCTTCTTTCCATCTTGCTGGGGCTGCCTGCTGGAGCCTAGCGGCAGGTATATAAAGGGAAAATTTTGACAAGTCAGTCAGTCACCGTCTGACACTTGCTGACGATACATCGAAGAGGCCAGGGAATAGAAGAAAGAAGACATGCACCCAACACCAGAGCTGAAGACACCTCCGAAAGCGGAGGCCCCGCCATGTCAAAACGGTAGAGGAGTAGGAGCCGAAACTGGACGTGGTTCCTCCTGATGATGTCTTGAGCTAACTGGATCCTATAAAGGAGCTCTTGTGGTAGCAGACCACGAAACACGGTTGTAATTCCAACTAATCAGGCGAAGCACGCAATTAGAACTGTCAAAGCTGCTACAATTGCCGATCCTCATCTTCACTGAAGTTCCCACTCCTTAAAGGATGCCAAGAGAAGTATCAAGATCGAAGACGGCTGTGATATGGAAACGTCAAAGTGTGGGTTTTTTCAACATAACCAATTAACGAAGCTCTTCTGATCATTCAATGTACAGGAGGTGTCGTTGACAAAAGTGGAGCTGAAGAAAAAAAGCCCTCGCAATGGCTTCATTTCCCGTCATACTTCACAGAAATCGGGCTATATAATGCTGCTTGGAAAGTCCAGCTGCCTTTATGATTATGAAGACAGTGGAAGATTTTTAAAGAAAAGTTTTTCATGGCCTCTGTCAAATCATTTTCGTACATGATCCTATGGATCCCGTTTTTTGTGCAGCCCAACCTATAATGCTGACAGAAATGTATGGCGTGTGTTAAATACTCTCTTTTTACTCTTTTCTCTTTTACTTGTTTCAGTCATTTGACTATGGCTATGCTGGAGCACCGCCTTTGGAGTGGCTGTGTGGTAAGTAGCTTGCTTACCAACCACATAGTTCCCGCTTCAGTCCCACTGCGTGGAAACTTGGGGAAGTGTCTTCTACTATAGCCTCGGGCCGACCAAAGCCTTGTGAGTGGATTTGGTAGCCGGAAACTGAAAGAAGCCCGTCGTATATATGTATGTATATAATATATATATATATATATATATATATATATGTGTGTGTGTGTGTGTGTGTGTGTGTGTGTGTGTGTGTATGTGTGTGTATGTGTGTGTGTGTGTTGTTTCAGTGGCGTAGAAATTCCCCACCTGAAGGGACACCGGTCCGTCACAGGATTACTCATCTTTGCCAGCTGAGTGGACTGGAGCAACGTGAAAATGAAGTGTTTTGCTCAAGAACACAATGCATCGCCCGGTCCAGGAATCGAAACCACAACCTTACGATCATGAGTTTAACACCCTAACCACTAAGCCACGTAAAAGAGTAAAAGAGAGAGATAGAGTATACTGTGCTTAACTAATCACTACACAGTAGAACGAATAAGCTGCGCTAAATCAGACATAACTAATGCATGATATATTTTTAGTGCCGTACGTATAGGTTTATTCCTGAGGCTTCGTTCGTTCTGCTACATGTGCTATAAATGCTATTCAATCAAATAACTTAGATATTACACACACACACTGATCCAGTATCTCTGATCTAACAATATTCTTACCATCTCAGATCATACCTTGTGATAACAAACGCTTGTGTGAAAGCTAAATTTATAATAGTTTCACTGTGAAATTCATTTCCTGTAGTGTTTTATCCTGTTGCATAGACTTCGCTTTCATCTCTGTCTAACACTTTTCCAACAGTTTTATATGAAAAAAAAAAAAAAAAACAGTATACACATACATATAAACATAACTGCCTCCTGATTACGTATTGTCAAATTCTACTTGATTTCAGATGAAGAATTTCACTGAACTTTCATCAGTGTTATATTAGAATCTCCTACTTCACTTTAGCATTGAACTTAGCATTTGTCTGTTTCCGATTTATTATTAGTTCATTTTATTCTGTAAAAGAAGGCTTTTTACTCTTTTCTTTGTGCTTCAAAACCTCATTTATTATCTAAATAACTAATGCAGCTTTCGTCTAGAAGACAACATATATTTACTGGTTTAGAGATCTTATTTTAGACATATATTTACACACACAAGTAACGATATCATTACGTACATGATACACACATACATAAGTGTGTGTGTACATACATACATATATATCTATCTGTCTATCTGTCTGTCTATCTATCTATCTATCTATCTATCTATCTATCTATCTATCTATCTATCTATCTATCTATCTATCTATATATGTGTGTGTGTGTGGCGAGCTGGCAGAAATGTTAGCACGCCGGGCGAAATACGTATCCGTTTTTCGTCTGTCGTTACGTTCTGAGTTCAAATTCCGCCGAGGTCGACTTTGCCTTTCATCCTTTCGGGGTCGATAAATTAAGTACCAGTTACGCACTGGGGATCGATGTAATCAGCTTAATCCGTTTGTCTGTCCTTGTTTGTCCTGTGTGTGTGTGTGTATGTTTTTTTACATACATGCATATCTATCTATCTATCTATCTATCTATCTATCTATCTATCTATCTATCTATCTATCTATCTATCTATCTATCTATCTATCTATCTATCTATCTATCTATCTATCTATCTATATATATATATATATATATATATATAATGTATGTATATGCATAGCTACCTATATGAACCAATGTATTAGTAGGCTTGTATCACATATATTCCAACTTTGTGCATCATTCCAATTATCGTTAAAATGCGGAATGCACGTGCAGCAAGATTATTTATATCAATCAGGTATATTTACGAAATCCCAATAAATATCATTAAATATATCACAAGAAATATTGCTATAGTTACTAACATAAATGAGTAGACATATAATCTAGTTGGAAAGATATTGAAAGATAATCAATAAGCAATCAATAGAAAGATAATGAAGAATTTTAAAGATAATCAATACGCAGCAAACGTGTTCTGGTTTTTAATGCGTTAAAATGGAAATAGTGAAAAGTCAGCAGTTCGTATCCTTACACTAAATTCCCAGTCGAATAAAATCGCAAATAGGTACAACAAAACGGCACAGTCTAGTTCTATAAATAACAAAACAAGTGTAAAATTTCGTTTTCGGATTTGGTATGCAATATTCATTATATGAGTTCGTGTGTTGAAACATATTCTGTTGTGTCTGGGGAGAGTCATTTTCTTTTTGTGCCTTATAATGTAACACACTCACCGGTAAAATTTGCACTTATTTCTTATTTCTATTTTCCTAAAATTTTCGTTGCGTCTTGCAACCTTTTCAATAGTCTTGACTTTTGAAAAGGTTGCAAGACGCAACGAAAATTTCATATAGGTAGCTATGCATTACATACAAGTATTATATATATATATATATATATATATATATATATATATATATATATATATATAATATATATATATATATATATATATAAGAGAGAGAGAGAGAGAGAGAGATAGATAGATAAATAGATAGATAGATAGTCTTGACTATTGAAAACGTTGCAATACGCAACGAAAACTTTACGAAAATAAAAATAAGAAATAAGTTGATTGAAAAGGTTGCAAGACGTAACGAAAGTTTTAGGAAAATAAAAATAAGGAATAGGTGGCAATTTTACCGGTGAGTGTGTTACATTATAAGGCACAAAAAGAAAATGACTCTCCCCAGACACTGAAAGTGTAAAATTGATAAGCCTAAAACTTTGAAGGCAAATCTTCTCGTGAATATATTTTGAAGAAGGGAGTGTTCTTCCATGTTGTTCCGTAATGAAAACATGAAAATAAACCCTGGTGTGAAGTCCCTAGAATAAAATGTAGGCGCAGTCATGCCCGAGTAGTTAAGAAGCTTGTTTTGCAAGGAAATGGATTTGCGTTCAGTCCCAATGCGCGGCAACTTCGACAAGAATTTTCTACAATAGCCACGGGCCGACTCATACCTCGTGGGCGAATTTGGTAGATGAAAACTGTGCAGAAACCCGTTGTGTATCTATATTTCTGTGTCTTTTTGTGTGTCTTTGTACCTCTCTTAGCGGTGTTGGTTTGTTTATTTTCTGTAACATAGCGATTACAAATGAGTCTGATAGAATAAGTACCAGGTTTAAAATGAGTACTGGGGTCGATCTGCTAGACTAAAATCCTTCAAGGTGGTGCCCCCCAAATGACCATAATCAAATGACTGTAACAAATAAAAGACACACACACACACACACACACACGTATATATATATATATATATATATATATATATATATATATATATATATATATATATATACAGTTTTCGCCTACCAAGTTTACCCAGCGGTCGGCTCGGAGTTATAGTGGAAACAAGTGGGACTGAAACCAAGATCACATGATTGGGAAGTAAACTTCTTACCACATATCTACGCTAGCGTTGCTTAGCAACAGGCTTTGATAGATGCCTTTCTCTCTTTTTTCTTTCTTTCTTTCTTTAGACACACACATACATACACACACACACATATATATATACATACATTCATACATATATATATATATATATGAGAAAGTTGGTTTGTGAAAGCACGTGGTTGAATATATAGAAAATAGTAAAAAGTGAAAAAACTACAGAAGGCTTGTTTTAAAAGGTTAAAAAGTATATATTTGAGTCAATATGTCTGAAGAATATTATAAATTTTTTTCTTACAATGACATAGTTTAAAAGAAATGACCGGTTTCGCGTTCAGCTTTTCAAATTTCTAACATTTCTTCTAAACTATGTCATTGTAAGAAAAAAATTTATAATATTCTTCAGACACATTGACTCAAATATATACTTTTTAACCTTTTAAAACAAGCCTTCTGTAGTTTTTTCACTTTTTACTATTTTCTATATATATATATATATATATATATATATATATATATGCAGTAGCTGTCATAACGTAAAGGGTCAGTAAGAACAAGTGTATTGCTATATTTATTATAGAAGATTAACAAAACGCTGAGACTGGATATTTTGCACATATTTAGATATATCAAATATCTATCTTTCGTGGAAATCTCAAGTGAATGGAATAAATATTTCGTAAGTTATGAGGAAATAAACAAATAAACTTCAAAACTGCAACGGCCAAAAGCTAAGGGTCGCAAAATTTTGTATCCTATCTAAATTAACTATTACCTAACCTTACTCTCACACCGTCTCAGATGAATGGATAAGATTAAACATCCTGGAAACAGCTGTAACACATTCTATCTATAAATGTTCTAATATCTACAGAGCCTTGGTTTTTTTATCGCATTACGCAAAAATTACTATATATATATATATATATATATATTATATATATATATATGTGTGTGTGTGCGTGTGTGTGTCTGCCGTTACGTTCTCAGTTCAAATTCCGCCGAGGTCGACTTTGCCTTTCATCCTTTCGGGGTCGATAAATTAAGTACCAGTTACGCTCTGGGGTCAATATAATCGACTCAATCCGTTGTCTGTCCTTGTTTGTCCCCTCTGTGTTTAGCCCCTTGTGGGTAGTAAAGAAATAGTTATTTCGTCTGCCGCTGCGTTCTGAGTTCAAATTCCGCCGAGGTCAACTTTGCCTTTCATCCTCTCGGGGTCGATAAATTAAGTACCAGGTGCCTACTTTGGTCGATCTAATCGTCTGGCCCCCTCCCCCAAAATTTCGGGTCTTGTTCCTAGTGTAGAAAAGAATATTACATTTATATAAATAGAAAATAATTAATTTTGCATAGGGTCTTAAGTTTTGTCTGCCGATTTAGTCAACCAGTGATGAAAAATATTTTACGAATATTTGTAAAAGGGGAAATATATTTAATAGTCAGTATATATTGAAATTAGCTACACCGGTTTGCGTGAATACATTATGGTTGTGTTCTGTCTATGATTATATTAAGTTGTCCCAAAAGTTCGTAAACACTTGCGAAAATTGAATTTTTACTCGCCAAATACTAACAAAAAGAACAAAAATTATTCCTCAAAATAAAGACCATTATTTTCCAAGACTTTCTACGAACTTTTGGGACAATCTTATATATGCTTTGTGCTCTTGTAGCAACTGATTTAGTATGATACTAAATTTAAAAATTTTATATAGCGTATTATATTTTATACCTTCCATGTCATTCCATTTCAATATACAGAGATACATATCTATCACTTATTTATATGCAGCCAGTTGAAGTTACTTCAGAAATTTGAAACTTTAATATCCAATAGCTATACTACTGCACTAGAATATTTTCTGAAAAGTCCTAACAAATAAATGACAATACAAATACACTTACGTTCAAAAATACAGAAATATATACAAAGTTTGTACATAACTATTTGCGATCTGTAGTCAAATTATTACAATGTATGTATACTCATACATACAGGTAGGCACACACACATACACACACACGCACGTGTATTATATGTAATATATATATGTATATATATATATATATATATATATATATATATATATATATATATACATATAAAATCATATAAGGACGAGGGGTCTGTGGGTGTTGATACTTGTGGGTGCTGATATATATATATATATATATATATATATATATATATATATATTATATATATATATCATAATAATGATAAAGGGTAAGATTAATTAATCACTTAATAAATAATGATTTCACCAAGTAGTTCGGTATGTTAAAAGAACCATTATTGGTAACCTTATACAAAAAATCTATAATTATAAGCATAATTATAATTAGGGTTCAGCAAAATTTGCTTCACCACATACCGAAATTTAGAAATAGCAGTTAAATACTATTCCACTACCATAAGATATCTCCCAGACAGCCATACTCTACCTGCGTGAGTTGTAGAGTATGGCTGTCTGGAAGATATCTTATGGTAGTGGAATAGTGGAAACAGAGTTCATATTTATTCATCATTATTTGATTTATTTTATCCAATTTTAGAGAAACTAAATCATGCCTTTGACAATTCTGGATTCTGGATTGTACTGAATTTATTTTCTGCGTGACTTTTGGTCCGCTCTCTATATGTGTATGTGTTTGTATATGTGTGAATTTGTAAGCGAATAATTAATAAAAATTTAATAAGATATAGCGAATTGATAAAAATACAAATGAATAAAAATCCACTGGTAATTGAACTGACATGGTTTACAACTACGTATCGTCGAAGTTGTTGGCACTCCATCGGTTACTACGACGAGGGTTCCAGTTGATCCGATCAACGGAACAGCCTGCTCGTGAAATTAACGTGCAAGTGGCTGAGCACTCCACAGACACGTGTACCCTTAACGAAGTTCTCGGGGATATTCAGCGTGACACAGTATGACAAGGCTGGTCCTTTGAATTACAGGCACAGCAGAAACAGAAAGAAAGACTGAGAGAAAGTTGTGGTGAAAGAGTACAGCAGGGTTCGCCACCAACCCCTACCGGAGCCTCGTGGAGGTTTAGGTGATTTCGCTCAATAAACACTCACAATGCCCGGTCTGGGGATCGAAACGGCGATCCTACAACCGCGAGTTCGCTGCCCTAACCACTGGGCCATTGCGCCTCCACTATCGTCGAATTACATTTATTTTATGAGTAATTTCCTTGGACTGTGACGTGGTAATTTTGGGAATCTTTTCCTTTTGAACGGCAGTTTTCAACACAATTTCTAGTTAACTAAACACTTTTAAACTTCGTATACTGGTAGGATGTGTTTATAAAACATCATTTTTTTTCCTGGCTTTATTGAGAAAATTCTATATGTTGTAACATATTTCGACTTTAATTTCGAGCATTTCGGCAATTTTGACCAATCGCTGACCTCCATTTGGGGTGAAAACATTCCGTGCTGTATGAATATGTCCCTCGGTTAAGAAACAGATTGGGTTTATTTACATTTGCGAAGAAAAAAGATACCCTTCCCCCACCTCTAACCCTAACCCTAACACTAACCCTACCCCTAACCCTAACCATAACTCTAAACCTAACCCTAAAATAGATTGAAATGCAATAGATCGATACTAGGGTTATAATTATGGGTGACAATTTCATTTGACACCGCTAGAAAAAATCTCATTTTCCGTAGCGGTGTCGTATGAAATTGTCACCCATAATTATAACCCTAGTAACGATCTATTGCATTTCAATCTATTTTAGGGTTAGGTTTAGAGTTATGGTTATGGTTAGGGTTAGGGGTGGGGGAAGGGTATATTTTTTTCTTCGCAAATGTAAATAAACCCAATCTGTTTCTTAAACAAGGGACATATTCATACAGCACGGAATGTTTTGACTCCAAATGGACGTATTTGATTGGTTAAAATTGCCGAAATACTCGATTTTAAAGTGGAAATATGTTACAAACTATAGAATTTTCTCAATAAAGCCAAGAAAAAATGATATTTTATAAACACATTCTACTAGTATACGAAGTTTAAAAGTGTTTAGTTAACTAGAAATTGTGTTGACATATTACTCTTTTACTCTTTTACTTGTTTCAGTCATTTGACTGCGGCCATGCTGGAGCACCACCTTTAGTCGAGCAAATCGACCCCGGAACTTATTCTTTGTAAGCCCAGTACTTATTCTATCGGTCTCTTTTGCCGAACCGCTAAGTGACGGGGACGTAAACGCACCAGCATCGGTTGTCAAGCAATGCTAGGGGGACAAACACACACACATATACATATATATACATATATACGACAGGCTTCTTTTAGTTTCCGTCTACCAAATCCACTCACAAGGCATTGGTCGGCCCGGGGCTATAGTAGAAGACACTTGCCCAAGATGCCACGCAGTGGGACTGAACATATGCCGTTCAAAAGGAAAAGATGCTCTGTGCTTACTTTAAAAAAGTAGTGAATCGTGGCTTATACACATGTAATTGTACATCCGTCAAGCTTTGGACTGTGACTTGGTAATTTTGGTTACCGTTTCAAGGAGAATGCCCAGGGGAGACGTAGGACAAAATAAAATGAAATTACAGTACAACCGATAACATGAACAAAGTAAAGGAAATTGTAAATTACATATATGGATGTACTTAGGAATCGAAGAACCAGGCTATAAATTAAGCGGCTATAAAAGGTAACTGATCGGAGGTGGGAGAAAAAATAGCAGTTGAAACTAAGAACAGTAAAAATGTACTTCAGCAACTGATAATGTGCTGTAGAACTTAACATCAAAGACTTTGTTTATAGCTTGTTTACTTTCTGTTTCTTTATTTTTTTCTTTTCTTTTGTTTTTTTTTTGTTTTTTTTTTGTTAGTAATTTCTTTTTATAACAAAACTTTGACTTGTTATGCTTAACTGGATGGCTGAAAATGTAAAGTAGCTTCTGTGTTGTAGGTTAACTAACAATTTTAGTTAAATGTCCATTAAAATACTTCAAAGGACAAAATAATGCTATATAAGGTTCGCTTTTCCTTGGTAGAAAGTAACGAGCTGCTAGCAATGTTTCCGTAATAAAAAAACCTTGATTACAAGGTGACAGCTGGTAATACCCACTGCTACGGACACTAAATGAAAGAAAATTTCACATAAATGAAAAAAAAAAAAAAAAAAAACCTCCAAAAATCAAACACAAAAACAAAACAAAAACCCTCATTAAACGTTGCTTCTTATACGATTTGAACTTATTTAATAGGTTTATTGAGTGTCTTCATTTTCGCTCTCTTGTCCGACCTCTCCTTGTCATTTGTGCACACTGTGTAGATATTCTCTGTATGCAGTTTTCAATGATTTGATATGTCTAAGAAGAACTGTTTCTTAAGTTTTAGCTGCACAGTTTACCTAAGTTCTTTTTATTTTGTCTTTATTTCTTCCTCCCCCTCTCGCTGCAAACGAATTATTACTAATTTATCTTTGCAAATAGCAATTCACTCGCAGCATATATGTGTATATATATATATATATATATATACACATTTATATACGTACACACATGCACACACACAAACAGGCACACATATGTATACATACATATCTGCATATAAATATATATATATATATTATATATATATATATATACATACACATATATCTATACATACATACATACATATATATTACATACAAAGACGTAAATAATCTTATATATATATATATATATAATATATATATATATATATATATATATATATATATATATATATAATATATATAAACATATAGATAGATACATATTATATATATAAACATATATATATAGATACATATTATATATATAAACATATATATAGATACATATTATATATATAAACATATATATAGATACATATCATATATATATAAACACATATATAGATACATATATATATATAAACATATATATAGATACATATCATATATATATATATATATATAATATATGTCATATATATAGATATATATCTATATATACACATATATATATTTATTTATATACATACACACAAATATATATATATATTCATACGTACATGCAAGCATAGACTTTCTCACCCACACAAACACACTTATTTCTTATAACAGTTTCTCTTGTCTGTCACAAACTATTACTTTGTGTTCCTTTTTATCTTTGTGTTTCCGTCTGTATCTCCATTATTTCTTCCATCAGCTTTTTCTCCATTCAACTCTTACGTTTATTTATTTATTTATTCATTTTATTTTATTTATTTTATGTCACAAATGGTAAACAGTAGCTCCGTTGATTACAAGTTTACAACGCACCACTATTAGTTCACTGTATTACTTTCGACAACTAATGACCAAGGGAAAAAGTGAACGCTTACTATACGATGAAGAAAAATTGAACAGCACACCAAGGGACACATACAGTGATGGTGGAGCTCGGAGTTTTTTTTATTTCATTGCTGATCTTTACATCCTCCTCAGATAAATGTTAGCGAAAGACAAACAGTAATTTTTTTTTAAACTTGGCACAAGGTCAGCAAAGTTTTGGTGGGGAGTGGGTAAGCTGATTACATCAGTCCCAGCACTCAAATGGTACCCCGAAAGTATGAAATTTTATCGAACCCGAAAGTATGAAATTTAAACGAAAGAAATGATCTTATGCATTTTGACAGCATGCTAAGAATTCTGTCAGCTCTCCCCCGATGTATCAATACCTATTTCTTTACTACCCACAAGGGGTACTACCCACAGAGGGGACTGACGAGGACAGACAAACGGATTAAGTCGATTATATCGACCCCAGTGCGTAATTGGTACTTATTTAATCGACTCCGAAAGGATGAAAGGCAAAGTCGATCTCGGCAGAATTTGAACTCAGAACGTAGCAGCAGACGAATACTTATTTCTTTACTGCCCACAAGGGACTAAACACAGAGAGGACAAACAAGGACAGACAAACGGATTAAGTCGATTATATCGACCCCAGTGAGTAACTGGTACTTAATTTATCGACTCCGAAAGGATGAAAGGCAAAGTCGACCTCGGCGGAATTTGAACTCAGAACGTAACGGCAGACGAAATACCGCTAAGCATTTCGCTCGGCGTGCTTACGATTCTGCCAGGTCGCCGCCTTAATAATAATAATAATAATAATAATAATAATAATATTCCTTTCTACCATAATCACAAGAACTGGAATTTTTGTGGAGGAGACCAGTCGATTTGATCGAACCCAGTACGCTACTGATACTTAATTTATTGACTCCGAAACGATGAAAGGCAAAGTCAACCTCGGCGGAATTTGAACTCAGAACGTAGCGGCAGACGAAATACCGCTAAGCATTTCGCCCGACGTGCTAACGTTTCTTATTTCTTTATTGCCCCAAAGGGGCTAAACATAGAGGGAACAAACAAGGGACAGACTACGAGATTAAGTCGATTACATCGACCGCAGTGCGTAACTGGTACTTAATTCATGGATCCCGAAAGGATGAAAGACAAACTCGACCTCTCCGGAATTTGAACTCAGAACGTAACTGCAGACGAAATACTGCCAAGCATTTCGCCCGGCCTGCTATCTTAGTATGTATGACTACGTGCAGATTTGTATGTTTTGCTTTATGTATGTGTTCTCATGCATATGGTTGCCTGTCTAGACATGTTCACACATACTTAAATGATAAACTTCTGGTAAGTTTTATATGTATGTACTAATGCATGTATGTATATTACCAAAAGTTTTTGTTTATCAAATTTCACTGGAAAGCTATCAGGTGACCCAGGGCTGTTTCAATATACAGTTTTGAAAGTGCTGCAGGCATAGCTTTGTGGTTAAAAAGTTGCTTAGCAACTATATGGTTTCTGGTTCAGGCCCTCGATGCGACACCCTAGACGAATGTGTGTGTGTATGTGTGTGTGTGTGCGCGCTTATTTATAAGTGATTGTCCTCCTCGCCATCGCTTGAGAACCGATGTTGGGTTTAGCAATTCGGTTCAGAGAGTCTTTCAATAAGTTCTTAAAACATGACTGGAGATGATTTGTTTGACTAAACACTTCAAAGCAGTGCTCCAGCATGGCCGCAGTTCAATGACTGAAACAAGTAATAGATGAAAGACGATACTGGGGTCTATCCCGAAACCACGTGGTTTCGAACCCACTTTGTCACCTCTCTCTTTCCTTGTCTGTCTGTCTGTCTATCTATCTATCTATCTATCTATCTATCTATCTATCTATCTATCTATCTATCTATCTATCTGTCTGTCTATCTATCTGTCTGTCTGTCTGTCTGTCTGTCTGTCTATCTATCTATTTATCTATCTATCTATCAATCTACCTACCTACCTACCAACCTATCTGTCTACCTGTCTATCTGTCTATCTGTCTGTCTGCCTGTCTATCTATCTATCTATCTATCTATCTATCTATATATCTACTTCTCTCTCTCTCTCTCTCTCTCTATATATATATATATATATATATATATATATATATATATATATATATCCACCTATCTGTCTGTCTATCTATCTATATCTATCTATCTATCTATCTATCTATCTATCTATCTATCTATCTATCTATCTACCTACCTATCTATCTATTTGTTTATGCTTATATATCTTGCAATCGTTTCCATAACTTCACTTTTCTTTCACACGCTTAGTTATTGTCTTTTTCAATACTCACCTACACTCACCCCCACTCATATTTCCCCCACCTTCTCTCCCTCTCATACTTATAAATTAATAACACAAACTCCGACACTATAACACTGCACTTTGACTTTGAAAACATGTTTACTGTAAACTTTCTTCATTAACTTCGAAATTAAGTTCGTTTCTACATCCTTTTACAACAACATTTTTTTTTCTAGAAGTTGGCTGACAATGGTAAACCAGTGTAGAAAAACAACAAAAACAACAACAACAACATCAACAACAACAATCACAAGTACAAAATTGAATAACGTGAAAGAGAACGTGTCACTTATATGAACATTGAAAACAATAAGACCAGGTGCAATGCCAGTAGCTGAATTATTAATTGCGATGCTAACATTAGCAAGTGGAATATGAATTCTTTATTTTTTTTTAATGAATTATAACAAAGTCTTTAGAATAATGATAATAATATTTCGCATTACAATTCCTGAAAAAACTGTAAAAATCTTTATCATTGATGGCTTGCTTAGCAATAGAACCGAGCAACTATAACTTCCACATTCATTTTATAATCAAATATCTTTAATATTATTGTCAGAAATAATTGAGAAAATGCTTATTCCGTTAAAACTACTCTTTTGAATCTATTACTAGGGTTTCATGTGTGTGTTACAAGGCTGTATAACTGTCTTCCTTTAATAGGTTTTGAAGCACAAGCGTACAGGGATGTCGTTAATTCAATGGTTTAAATAAAACCAATAGCAATAACGTCATGCCAATGCAATCACGTGATTAAATCTCTTAGTCATTATTTAAATATTACATTAAATGGAAACGCGTAGGTTTATCGTCGATCATGATTTTAAATTTTACAATAAGTGCTTAACTGCTTGTTATAGAAAAATGAGTTTTGGGGGTTTTAAGGAAACAAAATTAAAGTAAGTTGTGAAGTAGGATATATGGAGACTATAATTGGCGGCGAACTGGCAGAAACGTTAGCACGCCGGGCGAAGTGCGTGGCCGTATTTCGTCTGCCGTTACGTTCTGAGTTCAAATTCCGCCGAGGTCGACTTTGCCTTTTCATCCTTTCGGGGTCGATAAATTAAGTACCAGTTACGCACTGGGGTCGATGTAATCGACTTAATCCCTTTGTCTGTCCTTGTTTGTCCTCTCTGTGTTTAGCCCCTTGTGGGTAGTAAAGAAATATATAATTGGCGTAAGCATGGCTGTGTAGTTTAGACGTTCGCTTCATAACCTTATAGTTTCCGGTTCAGTCCCACTGCACAGCAGCTTAGGTGATTCCACTTTTAACTGTGGAAATAAGTATTCCATTCAATATCGGTGAATAACTTCTTAAAACATTTATAGGTTGTATTATTTGCCTGCATTGCCACTTACCAATGCAATGTGTAGGCTTAACACACCACAGTGGCCAATTAATTGCATGTACGAATAGGATGTTTCCGTAGGCGGCTGATTTGTGTTGACCATAGTCAGCAGCGTAATTTGACCGCAGAACGCAGGGTGCCGGAACAGATCCCGTAAAATACATAGTCCAACGTTCTATTATTTTTTTACTAGCCCGCTGCCCTAGTTGGTTAGTCCACCTTACTCCAGAAGGACTATACAGTCGTTTTCCCGGTTTCTATGGCGTATATATTCTTTCGTCCGTTGTAGGATTATTCTTTTCCTCTTTTACTTGTTTCAGTCATTTGACTACGGCCATGCTGGAGCACCGCCTTTAGTCGAGCAAATCGACCCCCAGGACTTATTATTTGTAAGCTTAGTACTTATTCTATCGGTCTTTTTTGCCGAACGGCTAAGTTACGGGGACATAAACACACCAGCATCGGTTGTCAAGCGATGTCGAGTGAACAAACACAGACACACAAACATATACACACACACATACATACATATATATATATTATATATATATATATATATATATATATACATATATACGACGGGCTTCTTTAAGTTTCATAACCAATAAACTATGCGCTTCCGTTAGTGGTTTTTATTTTCGACACCATTGACGGATGACGTAACTTCAGTGGGATTTTATGTTGGAGTGTAGAGAGCTGGAAAGAAAGAAACAATTCAAGCTAACCCATTAACGATTCTACAAAATTGCTGTCATCATATAAAATATATTACGACTGGTAATAAAAAAGAGCGTGATATAATAATAAGCCCTACGATAGATGTTTATACAAAGGTGTGCTATCTTTATAGATAGCTTAGAAAATCTAAAATTGAAAGATCTGGTATAAAAATGTACCCTTGAATATATAAATCCTTTATAATATGTTGTTTATAGCACGGATATTTCAAATCCAGTAATATAAGATAAAAACAAAATAGATGCTATTCGATTGGTACTCACTATTTCTTGTCTTGTCTTGAGACAGCATTCACCCGGGGTGGGTTGAGCTGGCTTCATTTATCCTCAGTGCTGCATCTCTCACAAACGCCGACCAGACCTGGCGAATTGAGGCTAACGACTGCGTGATCTCCAACCATTCCTTATTCCAGCGGCGAACGCCGTAGATATGGGGGCCTGGGTTGGGCTCCAGATCAGCCTTGACTGTCATCAGCCAGGTTTTTCGTTGTCCACCACATCGCTTTCGCCAACCCTGAAGGAGAGCTGGGGCAATTGTTTCGTAGATGACGACGGAGAACATGACCCAGCCAACACAGACGTCTCGTTAGGATGACTTGTCGGAGGGAGGTGATTTTGCACTGGTGTCGCACCGAATTTTTGGAGACAAAGTGATGCCATCGGACACGAAGGATGCGGCGTAGACAGAGGTGATCGAAGGATTCTAGTCGCTTAACATCTTCCACCCTCATCGGCCATGACTCACTGCCATAAAGGAGAATCGTTCGCACTAGTGCTTGGTAGATCCGTACTTTGGTGGTGCGTCGGATCTCAGATCTTGAACAGTGTCGTGCATTGAGTCAATTGAAAGCTTCGCGAGCGAGGTCGATTAGTGTTTTAATGTCAGTTTTTATTTTTTATTCCTCATGTACTCACTATTTATTCTTATCTCAGTACTAACATATACTTCCGATCCCCATTATACTGGTACCTACTTCCTGATCTTATAAAATATCGTAAAGTTAAATTGTTAAGCATTATTTCATTAAATAATATGGCTGTGTCAACGACATGCAATATCAATACAAATGGATGACAATTGGATAAATGGTCACGAAACGAATGTAAGCTTTCTAATGTAGTTTTCTCAGAAGGAACGAATGATAAGTTATCAGATATAAACTATGGGAGGCCCAAAGGGAGTTTTGAGTGCAATAGGAAGTTAACTCGCACAAACAATTCACAAACATGTAAACAGGAAATATTGCTGTGCTACAGAGAACAAGACATTTTTAGTGCGATATAAGATAAATATGCTGTAATAAGGAATATTAAAAATATTTTGGAAAAATTAGACTCTAGCGACGAAAACTGAAAATGAAGCAAAAAAAATAGTTCACTCTTTTGCAAAAATGTTATGTGAATTGCTAAATGTATGTGAATATGTGCGTACGGAAGAGTATATATATATATATATATATATATATATGCAAATGCGTATATACAAGTATATAATTAAGCCTGTAAAATATATATGTATTGATAGGGACATATATCTATATACATATATATATGTGTATATATGTATATATATATATATATGTATATATGTATATATATATATACTTATACATATATGTATATATATAATATATATAAACATATTGTGTATCTATATATGTATGTATTTATCTATCTAAATGCATGTGTATAAAATATAGATGTGCGTCTGTGTATAATTCGGTACACACACAAATGCGCACAGACACACATACACTATATATATACATATACATATGTGTATATATGTATATATATATATATATATATATAGTATATATATATATACTTATACATATATGTATATATATATATATATATAAACATATGTGTGTATCTATATATGTATGTATTTATCTATCTAAATGCATGTGTATAAAATATAGATGTGCGTCTGTGTATAATTCGGTACACACACAAATGCGCACAGACACACATACACTATATATATACATATACATACATACATACATATACTACACATACACCAAATACAATACATACTACATATATATATGATAATATATATATATATATATATATATGTATCTAGATATATATATAATATATATATATTATATATATATATATATACATATACATGTACATATATACGCATACGCATATATACAAATAATCAGGCATACACACATAATCACAGGTATATTCCTTTTTCTGTTCTTTTTTAAATTTTTGGCTGAAAGGAATTTCACAATAACTCTTAACTGTTGTTATTGTCTGAAACGATTTTAACAAAAATACAAGCAAGAAATAATTTTCCTCATAACGCTAAATAGGCAGAATGTTGGCAATTACACAATTAAAATCAATTTAAGTGATTTTCTTTTCATACAAACCTTCCTGTAGCGCTATTTTGAATCCAATTTTCTAGGATCGGAATTGAAGTCTATGAATGTGCCAAGCTGCAAATTGAGGAATAAAAGAACGGAATTTTCTGGCGAATGCAACATGAACAGAAACAGTAAGTTTTAATTTGCCAGTAATTTCCTACTAATGATTTTAGGAGTAATTATTATCAGTTAATTATAGAGGTAAAATCGGACAAAATCATGATATTCTACATTTTTCTATTTTAGAATGTGTACGGCTCTGGTAATGCACAGTTATATATGTGTGTGCTTGAATAATACATTCATACACTTGCTTGTGCCTGTTTTTGGTGTTTATCATTGATACATAATTGACATATATATATATATATATATATATATATACATATACATACATACATATATATATATATATAATAATATATATACATATATATATATTTATACATACATAATATATATGTATATACATACATACATATATATATATACACATATGTTATATATATATACATTATAATACCCTACATATGATATATATATATATAAATATATTATATATATATATATATATATATATTATACACATATATATATATACATATGTATATATATGTAATACATTTATACATGTGAGTGTATGTATGTATGTATGTATGTATGTATATGTGTGCGTCCGTGTGTGCTTAGGTGTGTGGTTTAATTATCATTATAGACAACGTACTCAGAACAAATGTGAAATTTTGCAATTTTCATTCAGAAAAAAAATGTCGAATGATCGAACTACTGTCAAATATATAACCACATATTTCTTCAATCTTTTCTTCATTGCACTGCAATTTTTTCTTTCAACGAATATTTTTTTTGTTTTTATTCCGCCATATTTAAAAGTTACCTTTTCCTTTTCCCAGTCATATATTTAACTTCTCTATATTTTTCAACAGTTCTAAAATGACCGTAAAATCAAGATTATAAACAGCTTATGTGCTGCAATTTTGATATGCTCTGCGAAGCCTGGTTTCACTATTTCCTTTTACGTTACTTTATATATATATAGTCGCCATGATAGATCGTTAGCCACTACACACATTTTTTCTTTCCTTGTTTCTCTCCTTGTTTTTTCTGTGTCCCTTTCTGTAGAAGTGCGTAGGCTCGAAACGTAAAAAACTTTTTCTATTCCTGAGTGTTATACTAATACATCTGTTTGTTTTGTACACCACCTGTCTTCGTCTTTTGTTGTTTTTTTCGTAAACTCTCCATATATATATATATTGCGTAAGATATTTTAAACAAGATTCTCTGATCCCATTCCTATTTTATGTTTTAACTGTGATTACATCATGATATCCTCCCATAACGTTTTTCTTGCTACCTTCATATTTGTGTAATTCATTTTTAGCATTAGAAATTTTACGCCAGTGAAGATATTTCGATTCGCTTCTGCGTGCTAAATTGACTTTAGCGGCAGTTAAACCTCGAGGTTGCACTAGAACATATATAGATGAGGATTGCGGATGAGAAAAGCCTATTTCCTCAACTAATAAACGCTACAGCAAAAGGGTAGGAAATATTTATTTTGAAATCCTTTTTTGTTTACATGTCTATAGATTTTCGGTTTTAAGAATTGGTCATGTGGATAACATTGCAGGTTTCAAGGTTAGAGTACTAACGAAGCAGCTTCGAATCTTTCACAAATCACACACACACAGACGCTATCGTTAAAAAAGGAGTGAGTATTAGACACACCAGCATCGGTTGTCAAGCGATGTTGGGTGGGTGTACAAACACAGACACACAAACGCACACAAATATATATATATATATATATATATATATATATATATATATATATATATATATATATATATATATATATACATATATACGACGGGCTTTATTCAATTTCCGTCTACCAAATCCACTCACAAGGCTTTGGTCGGCCCGAGGCTATAGTAGAAGACACTTGCCCAAAGTGCCACGCAGAGGGACTGAACCCGGAACCATGTAATTGGTAAGCAAGCTACTTACCACACAGTAACTAGACACTACATAGGACAGTTTTGCTTCTATGTTGGAGAGAAATAGTTCAGTTATGCAGCAATATTCATGGATTTTCTCAACTACTTCGAAGATTCTTCTCCAAGCATGAAAATAATTTTTTTTGATCATACACATAAAGTTGTATTGTGTGGCCTCCTTCGCAATATGGTTTCGATATCAAGATGGAAAGAGTTTCACTTTACTTATTTCATTCAATCTGTGATTACTAGATTCGCTTCACAGCAACGTGTATCTACATTCGATATCACTATGTGGTATGAGTAAAATTTGTTCAACTCCACCAGAGAATTTTTTTCAAACGTTGCTCAAGGCGAAACAACTATTTTCTTGAGACTTTTAAAGAGCTTCGAAGTCCAGATATTCTTTCCAAGCAAGGCTTCTATATACATTGGTGTCCTTTTCCAAACCCTTCGTGAATGGTGTGAAGTACTTGAAATCGAAACTCTCTTAAATGGGGAATCTTTCACGCTCTTGAACCATCAGAGTCAGCTACCTTGCACACCGTTTGTACAGCTTCTTGGTATTAAGACACAGCGCGGATTTGAAACACTTCTTTTCTATTCATGACGCAATGGCCTGAGCAATTATGATTGTATTTGATATCAAAATGATATCGTCGGAGATGCTCAGATCGATTGGTGTTACCAAGCCAATCTTCTTGGATAGCTTTAGTATAATGTTAAACTCGGCCAAAGAACAGAATCTATAACCACAAGAAATATAAAGGACACCAGCGTGCTATCTTGATGTACCCCAAACCGTAATACAAATACATTGGTTCCATCGTCCAGTGTTATCACTTATGTATTGGGCTTTGATGTACGTGAACTTGAAACGAAATTACGAAGACCTTCAACATCGATCATTCCTCACTACGGATTAAAATAAATATCAAAGCAGCGAATTGGCCTTTGTTTATTATTATTATTATTATTATTATTATTATTATTGTTATTATTATTACTACCTAAAATAAGGCGGTGAGTTGGAAGAATCGTTAGTACACCGGGTAAAAAACGTAGCGGTATTCCGTCCGTTTCTACGTTCTGAGTTTAAATTCCACCGAGGTCGAATTTGCCTTTCATCCTTCGGGGTCGATAAAATAAGTACCAGTTCTGAACGGCTTACCCCTCCTCAAAAATTGCTGGCCTTGCTCCGGAATCTGAATCCAATATTATTACCTAATACACTTAATTCATGTAAAACTGTAGTAGTTGTACAGCTGTATTTGGAGATATTTTCATGTCATTGTTTGATGCAGAAATTTATTTCTATTCGGGGTGGTATTTGCGTGTTGTTTTTAACATTGCTCTGAATCTTAAATAGTCCGTTTAGCAATTTCACTTGTTTAATTAGAATCGTAGTTTTATATTTCCTCTAGGGGTATGACATTAGCAGCTTTATAATTATTTTGAGAAACTTCCAAAATTATATTGACCACTGTAAGTATTGTAGTGTCTGTTTTGTTGATTCTGGTAAGAACTGTAATTGCCTCATCACAAAAGAAGTTTAATTAGACGTCTTTGATATCTGTAGACGTGTATTTACTTGCTTCATTGAAGGGTAAGAGTGTTCAGATGAAAATGGATAGAGATACTCAGATGAGAGCTTGTAAATAGATATCTGTTGGTTGTAATGATTCGGTATGTTTATTAACAAGGTTGTGTTTGATGAATGATTTTAATTAACATTTTAAAGTATGTGCGTATGGATGCGTAAATGTTGATTGTGTAGCATATAAAGGAGGTTAAGTTGTGACTCAATTGTGTCATCTCAAGTGTTATACATAATCATTCTATATCGGGATACGTTATTGAAATCTTCTTAAGATGATGTCTGGATTGTGCTGAACTACTCAAGTAGGAAATTGCTATATGTTGAGCTGCTTTGCGTTTTAGCAACGTCAAAAATAGGTAGCCTGAGGGCTGAATCGTTAGCACGCTGGACAAAATACAGAGTGATGTTTCGTCCCGCTTCACGTCCCGATTTCAAATTCCAAGATTATTTAGGGACCAATAAAATAAATACCAGTTGTGTACTGAGGTAGATGTAATCGATTAATCCTCGACACCAATACTTCTGGCTTTGTGTCTCTTGTACAAAGGAGTTTAGCTATGATTTTAGCATAGGCGCAGGAGTGGCTGTGTGGTAAGTAGCTTGCATACCAACCACATGGTTCCAGGTTCAGTCCCACTGCTCGGCACATTGGGCGAGTGTCTGCTACTATAGCCTCGGGCCGACCAAAGCCTTGTGAGTGGATTTGGTAGACGGAAACTGAAGGACGCCCGTCGCATAGATGTATATGTATATATGTGTTTGTGTGTCTGTGTTTGTTCTCCCAACATCGCTTGACAACCGATGCTGGTGTGTTTACGTCCCCGTAACTTAGCGCTTCGGCAAAAGAGACCGATGGAATAAGAACCAAGCTTACAAATAATAAGTCCTGGGGTCAATTTGCTCGACTAAAGGCTGTGCTCCAGCATGGCCGCAATCAAATGACTGAAACAAGTAAAAGAGGAAAAGAGAATATGAAATCGACCCACAAAGAGCTTACATTTTGCTTCGGAGCGACAAACAGTATTGCACTCACGAACATATAAAGTAATTGTGAGATTAAAAAAAAGTGTTACTGGTTACATGTGTAGGTATTAATCAGATAAGGTTATAGTCGGGTGAACAAGCAAGAATTTTGAACGCGGAAACTGTGTCACTGTGTGATGTTATTTCAGAATACTCTCTACACAGGTATGGCACACACATACACACACGTACACACACATATATATGTACGTGTGTGTATATATACATATACGTATGTAGGTATATATGTATGTAAGCATGTACATATGTGTATACATGCATACATATATGCCATATTTAAATTTTATTCTTATCAAAATAATATTTATCTCACGCTGGATAGAAAAACTTTTTTGCTTCTCCCACCAATAATGAACGATACGCTATATATATATATATATATATATATAGAATATATATATATAGGCGCAGGAGTGGCTGTGTGGTAAGTAGCTTGCTAACCCCCACATGGTTCCGGGTTCAGTCCCACTGCGTGGCATCTTGGGTAAGTGTCTTCTGCTATAGCCCAATGCCTTGTGAGTGGATTGGGTAGACGGAAACTGAAAGAAGCCTGTCGTATATATGTATATATATATATAAGTGTGTGTGTAATTGTTTGTGTGTCTGTCTTTGTCCCCCTAGCATTGCTTGACAACCGATGCTGGTGTGTTTACGTCCCCGTCACTTAGCGGTTCGGCAAAAGAGACCGATAGAATAAGTACTGGGCTTACAAAGAATAAGTCCCGGGGTCGATTTGCTCGGCTAAAGGCGGTGCTCCAGCATGGCCGCAGTCAAATGACTGAAACAAGTAAAAGAAAAGAGTAAAAGATATAATGTATATATATATATATATA
>NC_043014.1:41227839-41235339 GCF_006345805.1 Octopus sinensis
GGAATCATTTTTAACTATGGTGGTCATAAAGCAGTGAAATAAACTGTTGAAGAAATATTTTGATCATATGTAAATAGAAAATGGAATCAAAGGTGACTGTTGATCTGTGGTCAGATAGTTTATAATTTTTTTTTTTAGTTATGATCAAAGGATAATTCTACCATGAAAGTAAATACACTAACGAAGTCATTCACCATAGTGTCCAAGTTGAAAGGTTGTCCAGTCTGTATGGGAAAATGGATAAATGAAAAATTATTGGCTGCATATAAACACTTCACTCGAATCAATTTGCTCAAGTACTAGATACACAGTTCATATCGACTACTTATATTTAATAGGCACTTATACAGTGCTATAGGTACGAACGGCAAACTTAATCACATATATACAGATTTTTTTTCACTTTAAATGTGCCTAACACACTAATAAATATTACCAATAGTTTATCTAAAATATCGATATATTGGATGTTTTATAGCCAATACACCACATTATTACATGATTAAAACTATAAACCATCTATATTCCTATAGTTGAAATCACCTCATCTCATCCTAGAATATGGTCTAGATTCTTCCATTAAATTTATTTGCTATTTCATGCAATATTTAGTGAATGTTTTATTCTAGAAAACAGCATTACTTTCATTATAGTTATTGATAAGATTTTGTTCGTAACAACGACTGTGTTGGATTTAATATTATTTAATATTATTTAGAAAGAATTACATTTGAAAATATATATATGTTAAGACCAGATAAGGCCGAATACAGCGATCTTTCTGATTTCCTTAATATAAAGATATTTATGTTAGTAGACTTCCTGATGAGAAACCCGTGTGTTGAAACAGGTATTGTTATATTTCATGATGGTCATGCTTTCTTCTTTGCCAAATAAACATGGACTATACTGGACTACTAGAAAGAACAGGCAAAAAAAAAAGGAAACTTTTCCGTAACTTTAACCTAGACAACTTTCGAACTAGGTACCAGAATAATTAACTTCCTAGATGCCTCGTTATGCCTAAAATCCGAATTATACTATTCCTAAAAAGGAAACCAGATGAAATCACTAAATATATTAGCAAATTCTCCAATCACCCCAACTCCGTTATTAATTCTTTAGCTAAAGATATTTTACGTAAAATTTCGCAACTTTCGGCGAATGAAGATATTTTCAATTCATACTCTCACTTTTACAATTCGGATCTTTCTAACGCAGGATATATAAACAGGAAATAGGATACGAAAACCCTGCCGCTACTGGCTCATACATTAATAATGACACGTGTAGTAGGGGTGCAGATGGTGATAGTAATGTAGTAACACGGGGCCGTCAAAGTAAGGGAAATCTAGATGTTGTTGTCACCCCGACTTCTACTAATTCTACTAATTCTGGCGGAAATATTGCCTTAAATAAACCACCCATAATTAACAATGAATCACCTAGAAAAAGCATGGTTATTAATAATGTTAACCTTTCAAATACACCAAGGGGGTTTATGACTTGTCGGACACCCTAGTGTATACCAACAACGTGCAATTCAACGTAACGCGTGTTTTGGACCAGCCCCTAGGCGTTAAATATTCATAGGGTTGGTTTTCTGTGAGTACATAGCTGGAATATCCTATTTGATATTTACAAACCACAGGCCGGAATAACAAGTTTATCCAACCCTACTTCGGACATATCTTTTCAAGTACCTGATTCTATGTGACTCCTTATTTTACTACACACACACACACACACACACACACACACGCACACACACACACACACACACACACACAACACACACACACACACACACAAACGAAGGGATGCTGAAACGTACTTGGCTTTAAGGGTATCGCGAAAAGCCTGGCCGGAGGCCCAGCCTTCCCGGTTCTTTTACAGAGCTTAGGAAAACTGAAGGACCCTGCAATAAATGTGTGAATTTCAGAGTGGAATATGTTCAATAAAATCATAATAACTGATCCTCCTGTATTTTCTTTTACTTACAGCCAGGAACTTTTCAACAGCTCCTCGTGTTCATGTGTGTATGTTTGTGTTAGTACATCTATTCTTAGACTCTATAGAATAACGTATAATAACAGCATGACGGATTGTAAAATCTAATTAAACGTGACATAATTCCAATTTCACGGGGAGAGAATGCTATAGCATTTTTCACCCCCACCATTTTTAATTATAATAATAAAAGGGGTAAAGACCCCCTTCGGTCATGAATGACCATGGGATTGTATCTAGAAAGTTACCCTCCTAGACACAAGTCCGGGCAAGGTTGTTTTTTTTTATGGAAGACCAGCAGTCGCCCATGCATACCAGCCTCCCCTCTCCACGCCACCAGTGTTATCCAAGGGAAAGACAAAGGTCGATACAGCTTGGCACCAGTGACGTCGCAACTCATTTCTACAGCTGAGTGAACTGGAGCAACGTGAAATAAAGTGCCTTGCTCAAGAACACAACACGCAGCCCGGTCCGGGATTCGAGCTCACAACCTCACGATCGTAAGCTCGACGCTCTAACCACTAAAAATCCATTTAACAATGTAATCATAACGCTCCCAATACTGATCCCTCACATTGTTGCACAGTCACCAGATCTGAAGAAGAAATGTATTTGACTGAATTGAACCCGGTATCTACTATGGTATTTGCTTGTTCATTCTATCGACTTCGAGCGAATGAAATGCAAAGAAAGTGAAAGTAGAGATTTGAACTTAGAAAACTGGATTAAACTAAATAAATGCTCGGTACTATTGCTATCACTCTGAGAAGGACAATGGTAAACAAATAGAGCGAGCCTTCCTTGATCAAAGTTGACGACGCATATGTATGTTTATGCACAGGATTTTGCAAGGTGGTTTTGAGGGCGACTGGTAGTCTCCTTTGCTCGGAAGTCTCTACTGTCCATGTAACTAAATTTAACCGAAGTAAAACCTGGTGACTTGAGCCAACACAGTTTGGTACCAGCGTTGGTGCAAGTTAGCTCTGAGAAGGCAAATGAGCCGGATTAGATACCGCCAAGCAAACTGGTCGATTTTTACTCTCTCTGACTTTCTCAATCCACCACCAAGAGATTACTACAGTTATAATTTTGTTTATTTATGGACCGTAAAAGAAAGGCAGTATTGACCACTGTGATATTCGAACTCAGTGAGCAGAAAATTGAAAAAAAAAAAAACCCCGCAATGCATTTATCTAACTCTCTTACGAACCGGCAAACTCGCTGCTTGCGAATTAAGCAGAAAAACCCCACCAAAAATTATGGAAACAACACCAGGAACATCACTCGGAGAAAAAATATGAAAAAAAAGAAGCAATTCAAACCAGCTCCCTTACTATTTTACTTAACTTATAACACAATTTCTTACAGAGGAAAACGCTATAGAATGACAACAGTTTGAATAAGAAGATTTTCCCCCTCTTTTTCTTGAATGATTGCATGTGTTCAATGGCTGATCCTTACAATATTCATGCTGAGAAAATTTAATCAAAGCGCCATCATTTCTTGCATGCAATTCAATATTAGATTTTTTTCCCCTTATATTCCATGTTCAGTGGTTTTGTTTGTATTGAAAGATCTATTACGTTGCACACTGCTATACACGGACATATTCATGCATATAAATTCATACATAAATACATACATACGTGCATATATATGTATAGACGTTCGTATATGTAAGTATATCATGTGTTATATGTATATTTATATATATTTGGATTTATGTGCTATCTGAGTATATTCCACTGAAGAAGGCAAAGCATCTCATATGCAAATCCAGAAATCCAGGATCTGGAATTATCCAGTAAAACTTTCTTGCTAGTTTATTTTGTCTCTCTGTCTTCTCTCCTAGAGCTATATGAACATTTAAGTGGCTTTAGGGTCAGGTTTTGACTACTATTTCAGCGTGGTGATATCTCTCAGATACCCTAATTTATAATTTATATATATATATATATATATATAGGCACACAATCATTAGATAGTGAGTTCAATTCCTGGACCGGGCTGTGTGTTGTGTTCTTGAGCAAGAGACTTTATTTCACGTTGCTCCAGTTCACTCAGGTGTAGAAATGAGTTGCAAAGTCACTGGTGCCAAGATGTATCGGCCTTCGCCTTTCAGTTGAATAACATCCTTGGTGAGCAAAAGCGGGGCTGGTATGCATGGGCGACTGCTGGTCTTCCATAAACAATCTTGCCTGGAATATATATATATATATTTCAGTATTTCGTCTGTTTTTAAGTTCTGAGTTCAAATTTCACGCAGGTCGACTTTGCCTTTCATTCTTTCGGGGTCGATAAATTAAGTACCAGTTGCGTACTGGGGTCGATCTAGGCCCTCGCCTCCAAAATTTCATGCCTTGTGCCTAGAGTAGAAAAGAATATATATATATATATATATAGAGAGAGAGAGAGAGAGAGAGAGAAAGAGAAAGAGAGAGAGAGCGAGAGAGTGAGGAAGAGAATATACCCTAGTATATAACTGCTACATTATCGACCTCAAATAATGAAAGATAAAGTGACTTCAATAGAGGGCCAAAACGTATATGACATGTATGTTTTTATGCGTATATATTTGGATTTATGTATACTTGTATGTGAAGTGAACTGTATTCTGTTAAGCAGGTTATGTTACGAATCATCTACGCACAAGTTTGTTCATTTAATAATTAAGGTTTATTCATATTGCCTCATTAATCATTCTAGTTTTCCAACATAAACATCCATCAGCGTTTCTATGATAATCTTGATCGTATATTCCACATGAATTAATCGAAATCGCGTTTGTTATTAACGCCATTATATCTAGAGCAGGAAGTTTCATAACAATGGCACTCATATTAATGACATCATCATCGCCAGAATAATATATTGGCCGTTAAATTTAAATTACTTTCAGTAACTCTCCTATATTTGCTGATCCTTAAAATGAAGAAGGCACAGGCGTCTAGAGCTTAGGGTGTTCGGCTCACAATCAAGGCAGCGCCGGCTGAACTCTGAGAGCAATGTGTTCGTGAGCTAAGCACTGCGTTTCACGTTGTTCGTCTACTCCAGCGTTTATGAGCATCAGCCATGGTTTGGTACAACATTCTCTTCGTCTCTAGCTGTGATATTTTGGGTCTCGCTGGATTAAAGGTAATACCTGTGGGTACTCGCATCAATATAAGCACCTAAAACAATTTATGAAAACAAGGCACGCATTTCTTATTCATATTCGCTTGCGTGTGGTAGTTGGTTGTGTTATACTGTATTTGTAAATAAAGCGCAATATCTGTGTGCAAGCAAGCGTGTGCACACGCTGAATTTTTCTTCGAAATTTCCCGTTAATCTGCTTTGTATTATAGGCACAAGGTTTGAAAGTTAGTGGGAAGATTTAGCCGATTAGGTCAACTAGTGCTCATTCTTTCGACCTCGAAAGGATCAAAGGCAAAGTCGACCTCGAGAGGATTCGAACTCAGAACGTAAAGCTGGAAGAAATGCCTCTAAGCATTTTGTCTGGCGTGCGAATGATTGTACCAGATCGTCGCCTATTCCTATTTTCCTATTAATAATACCTCTATAGCAATCTATTTAGGGGTGGCTGTGTGGTAAGTAGCTTGTTTACCAACGTCATGGTTCCGAGTTCAGTCCCACTGCCTGGCACCTTGGACGACCATCGGTTGTCAAACGATGTTGTGGGGACAAACACAAACACACAAACACATATACACACATATATACATATACATATATACGACGGGCTTCTTTCAGTTTCTGTCTACCAAATCTACTCACAAGGCTTTGGTTGGCCCGAGTCTATAGTGGAAGACAGTTGCCCAAGGTGCCACGGAGTGGGACTGACCTCGGAACCATGTGTTTCGTAAGCAAGCTTCTTACCACACAGTCACTCCTATGCCTATTAATCCTGCTTATTTTTTCCTTTCATATTGTCAACCAATGAGAGTTATTTGTTGTAAACAGTTCAAACAGCGTGTGTTATGATAAGCAAACAATTTCACTTTAAGTCAGCTGTATACTGAATGCAATATTTCCATTTTTCATAATCGTCCGAAGGTCGGCATTGATGAATTTTCAGGTATTCAATTAACTGAAACACTTACTCATTTAAGTTCAGATTTAAGCGGATTAATATTCCACAGAGACGTGTAACTTAACGTAATTTTCATGGAGAATCAACATGGCAAAGTGTATCAAGGCTGAACCTTTAAATTAGAGCCAATCCATCCGGCAGACTTTCACAATTTCCATCTACTTATTTACATCGTGCTGGCAAGTCTAGTGAAGACTCGAAGTTATTGAAGAAAATACTTACCCTAGGTACCGTGCAGGGGAGTCGAAACCAGCCCCTACTGATTTGTAAAACAACTTTCTTAACTATTTACTCATATACATAAATGTGTGTGTGTGTCTGTATACACATACATACATACATACATACATAATGCATACATACATACATAGATGCATACATACATATATACATGCATACATACATACATACATACATACATACATGTATATATGCATACATATATATTTATATATATATATGTGTGTGTGTGTGTGCGCGGGCATGTATGCATGTAGGTATGCGTGTATGTATATGTGACATCTTGCTTTCTCTCTCTCTCTCTCTATCTATCTATCTATCTATCTATCTATCTATCTATCTATCTATCTCTCTCTCTCTCTATCTATCTATCTATCTATCTATCTATCTATCTATCTATCTATCTATCTATCTATCTATCTATCTATCTATCTATCTATCTATCTATCTGTCTATCTATACAGTCTCAAGATTGCATACATCAACCCGCTCCATTAGCTGTACATATGATACGATATACTGTTGCCCTTTTAGTTAGGCATAAATTCAGCTAGACACACTATTTATTTTCTCTTTAATAACAACGAAAGCTAAACGTACCCAAAGGAGAGTTTTCACAACAATTTTACAGAATTGGGATGCCAGCCTTTCTCACATATAAGCTTGTATCATTCATTAATCGCGGTACTATTACCTGCCCTAAGTTACAAACACCATTGCTCATCATAACGCATATATTACTTCGCCTTTTCCACAAATATTCTCGTGTTTGACTGCTACGTTTTCATAACGCAGAATACCGTCCATCTTTTCATTTGAATAATCAAATATTTTTGTCCACGTCAATATCGAAACATTTAAAATGCGTAACGCAAAGTTTGCCATTACAGTTGACTGCTTGTAATATCCGGACAAATCCCTTGCCATGTGCCTGAACTGAGAGAGAAAAACATTCCTGCCGGGCGAAAAAATCGCTATGAACCAAGTATAATTTTACACGTCACTGATCTAAAGCAGATTGCTTCTGAATGTCTTTTCGTTGCGGGCAGTTTTTGTTCAAACAAGAAAATCTATCTAAAGATATTTCCTCCCACTTTGTTCATACGTAAATCTTAATAACGTATCATTCTTGCGTTCTTTTATTGACAGCTATATACACC
>NC_043014.1:41237839-41247839 GCF_006345805.1 Octopus sinensis
ATGCAGGAAAAACACAAAGAACAAGCCAACCCAACCAAACAGCACCACACCAGCGCCAAGAACAGAATCATCACTCACCACCAACAACAAATAAACCAATTCCAACACCAAGAACAACAGCAAAACCCAAAGGAACAGAAAAACAAGAAAACACACACAAACTGATCCCCAATCCCTTATACCGCACTCAACACACACACACTCAACAACCACAACAACGAAAACACAACACAACCACTTACACAGACATACATAGAAGCCACAACATACCCCTACCCCCTTCTGATTCCTCAGAAATTTCGTCGGAAGACGAAACCAGTGAGGAATGGCAAATAGCTACAAAAAGAAGGAAAATAAAGAGCAGAAACAACACCCACCAAATGCAAACACGAACAAAGCAGGGGGAAATACATCTCCCGAAGACATTTCAAAACCCAACGCAAACAACAGCCACACCAACACCACAAAAACATATACAGCAAACATGCTCACAGCCATAGACACCAAAAACACAAATTTGATGGAATACATCCAATCAAAACAAACATAACAGAAGATGACATAAAAACAAACAATCACCCATACACAACACCACCAGACCACACATCAAAACATTACACATCTCCAAAAGTCTGCACCACACACTCAAAGGCATTTTCCCCAGTGCGGTTGGTAAATGCCAAAAATATCTCACAAAGAAACTGTACTGGGATCTTCTCGAGGACAAACCAACGGAGGAGAAAGCAAAAACTTTCGAGCAGTAAGTAACCCTCTGTATTCTAATTCATTAGAACTATGATCAAGATTGGTTGTGTAAATGCGCGTGGCTTGGGGTCCCCTTGGAAACAAGGGTACCTCTTAAATGACATAAAGTCACATAAGTTAGAAATCATAGCCATAAGTGAGACCAGACTCCACAATCCGCGGGCCCTAAAGTCCATGTTTGGCGGACAGTTCAACATTTATTTTTCCCCTTGTCTGCCGAGAATGGGCGGTAGTGGCACCGCGGTACTTTTTCACAAGTGTCTGGATCTCAAAGTAAGGACAATATTCGTAGACCCGGAGGGTAGACTGGTCGTCCCGGATGTCGACGGCAGCAATGGGTGCGCTTTTCGACTCGTATCAGTTTACGCACCGCCCTTAACGGGTCGGGCGGATTTCTTTCACGTCTAGAAGTATTCTTGGGAACGTCTCGTCCTTTACTCTTAGTGGGGGATTGGAATGCTACCTTGGACACGCATGTAGACTACGTGGGTAGAGATAGGAATAGACGGGGATGCAATGCCTCAGAGACCTGCTCAGACGCTTTCAACTGTCTGACAGGTTCCGACTAGACCACCCGAATGCGCCAACGTGGACATGGAGCAACCGCATCGGGTCGTCGAGATCGTATCTAGATAGGATACTGTGTAGGACAGTAGATAGAGATAGCATAGGATGTCCACAATTCCACATAGTCAGCTACACGGATCACAAACTTGTGACATGTACGCTAGACTTAGGTAAGACACTTAGGCAGGGTCCCGGATACTGGAAACTAAACGCGTTTTCCCATCGAGACAGTTTTCAGAGACCGGATTAGCACACTAGTAAAGAGGGCTTTGACGGGAGTCATCATCAACAACAAATGGTGGTTTGCCCTCAAGAGAGCAGTAAAAGCAGAAGCGATTAGGTACAGCAAAGCACTAGCCATAGATAGAAATAGAGTAGAGGGTGAGCTAGTTAAGAAGCTAGAAGAGGCAATTAGAAGCGGCATCGCATCCGACGTTTTGGCGGCGAGGTTGGCCCTCGACCAACACTTCAACGCCAAACACGAAGGATGTGCTGTCAGAGCTAGGATGCGTGCTCTAAGGAACGAAGGTGTTGGAGCCGCGAGAGAGGCCCGGGTGGCAGAGGCGCAACAGGGCAACAAAGCCACCATTCGGTCCCTGGTAGATGAACAGGGGCGCGAATTGCTCGAGCCAAGAAAATGTGTGGGCCTTTCAGCAGCATTTTGCCCAACTGTTCGGAACGAGTGGAGGGCAGAACGTAGGTGGACTTCAGTGCCTACCTACATAGCCTACCACGACTCTCGACAAGAAAGGCAGGGTGCTGCGAAGGTGCCATCACGGCGGCGGAAGTGCAGGAAGCGATGGCAGAATGCTCGAGGGACAAATCACCGGGTTTGGATGGTCTACCCTACGAGCTTTACAATTGTATGCCAGACTTGTTTGGAGATCTCTTGGCGGCGGTGTACTGCAACTGGCAGCAAAACGGGAGCATTCCTGGTTTGTGAGCCGAGGAACCGTAACACTGCTGAAGAAAGATCTAAACAAGGGAATGTAATAGATAACTTTAGGCCCTCACTCTGCTTAATGCAGACTTGAAAATTTTGGCCAAGGTGCTAGCCAAGAGGTTGGCGCTTGTCATCGAGAAACTGGTCGACAAGGCGCAAACGTGCGCCGTGCCAGGCCGGACCATCCATGACAACCTCCATCTGATGCGCTACATCATAGACAGGTAGTTAACGAACCTGGCATGGGTGGGGCCCTGATCAACTTGGATCAATCGAAAGCCTTTGATAGGGTAGACCATCGATACTTGGAGGCAGTCCTGAGAGCGGCTGGTTTCGGTCGGTCCCGTCTCCGCGGCTGGAAGGGATGCCCCCTCTCGGCGCTTCTATAGGTATTGGACTCTTGAGCCACTACTGCGGAGCTGGCGACTCTAAGGGCATCCCGCGAGAATTGGGATGCGGGACGAGCGTGTCTGCATACGCGGACGACGTCACCGTCAGAGTGTCTAGCCACGAGCACATCGAGCTGGTCGGCGAGACACTGAAAAACTACGAAGCGGTGACAGAGCGAAAATCAACCGGAAAAGTCAGTGGGCTTGCGAATAGGCACCTGGAGAAGAAGCCCCATGCCGTCCACCAGCGCCTCCGCGTCGTGGGACGCTGGACCGACGGCCGGTTGAGTTGCTCGGGGTCTGGTTTGGTCCGGACCTCCAAGTGAAGAAGAACTGGAACGAGATAACGAGTAGGGTGGTCACTCTCGCCCGGCAATGGGCCGAGAGGAAACTGTCCCTAAAAGGTCGAGCGGAGGTGGCGAACACGTACATCGCGTCCGTCATCTACTACCGCCTGACCGTCGTACCTTGTCCCGACCCTACCATCACCAAACTACAACGCATCCTCTTTCGCTTCTTGTGGAAAGGATGCGTCCCGATGGTCAGGCGATCCATTTGCTGTCAACACCCGTTAAAAGGAGGGCTGGGCATGCCGTGGTTGATGATGCGCAGACACGCGCTGAGACTGCGACATCTCTGGCTCTATGTAGACGACGGTGAACAGGTGTGGTCGCCGTTTGTGAGGCACGCTTTCCCGCAGCTCGTCTCCATGACCGAACTGCAGTCGTGGATCAAAAAGAGGCCGAGGAAGGGCGAATGGCACGCGAGTGTCGCGTTGCTCTCAAGCAACTCTGCCGTCCTGGATCGACCTTAAGTGACTTCAACACAAACCAAAGCATTCTATAGGGGTTTAGTGGAGGGGAGGTACGACGACGAGCTCGGGGCGAACCTGGACGTCGACGAGGAGACCTGACGCTGCCGCCGGACGACTTTCGGGCCAGGGCCCATGGACAACTTCCAGAGATCCCTGGCCTGGCAGTGCTACCGAGAAGCGCTACCCGTTCGGGATAAGCTCTACAGACACGGCTCGAGAAACACGGGGCCGACCTGCCCGAGATGCGGTCAGAGCGACGAAACCGTTCTGCACGCACTCGTTCAGTGTCCAACAATTCCGACCTGTGGGCTTATGTCGAACAACTGCTGTCACGTGTGGGACGAGTCGGTATCAGCTGAGTTTATCGTCAATATTGTCACGCCTCCTTCCTTCAAACGGGAAGGAAGAGCTATTTTCATCATCCTTGTGGCTATGGCGAAAGAATGTATCTGGTGGACGCGTCTGAAAGGATTGGAGACAAACACTTTCCTCTCTGGTCAATCTCTCATCAACTTCTTCAAGTACCACTTGAAAAGGAAAGTGAGAGTAGAGAGGCAAGTTTTGTCTAGCGAAATGTTTAAAAAAAGATGGGTGAATGTAGCAAGAATGGCACGTATGAATGACGAAGCCACCTTGAGCATAATCCTATGAACCCAGAAATTGAAAACAGAGAGTTGCTTATTTGCAAAAAAAAAAAAAAAAAAAGAAATATAAAATGTGACTTCATTGACCGAGGTTACCGTGGTCTTTTCCGTAGGCTTTTCTTTCCACGGGTAAACCTCATCTGTCCTCCCCTTTACACTTCATATTGACATTTCTGTGATAACGATCCCTATTGATCATTTTTTTCCTCTCCCCCTTTTTTTAACCCCCCCTTTTTTGTCCTCTTTCTCTCCTTTTACGATCCCTTTTGATCGAAACTCCCCCCCTTCTTTTTTTTTTTTTTAAACCTTCAAAAGAAAAGCTCTACCTTGTAATTTGTTCTATCTGTGTGCAGCCCTGTGTGGCTAATAAAGAAACATATCTATCTATCTATTTATCTATCTGTCTGTATGTCTGTCTGTCTGTCTGTCTGTCTATCTATCTATTTATCTATCTATTTGTCTGTCTGTCTGTCTATCTATTTATCTATCTATTTGTCTGTCTGTCTGTCTGAGAGTTGTCTGTCTATATCTGTCTCTGTCTGTCTGTCTGTCTGGTCTGTCTGTCTCTATCTATCTATCTATCTTTCTGTCTGTCTCTATCTATCTATCTATCTATATCTATCTATCTATCTATCTATCTTATCCACATAGTTGAATATCTATTTAGACAGACTTAACCGGTTGGCTAGTAACCTGGCTATGCAATGATCAATTGAAGTAATACTATACGGAATTCAAAATAATCAGAGAAATAATCACAACACATGTACGTTACTAGTATATTTTTTTCGAATTTGGTTGATACAGCCAATAGACTGGTCGAAAAGATATATTATATTACTTCGTCAAGGGAACACAACATTGTGTAATGATTCTCAAAGTGCGTATCAAATGTCTTGACCAGCCACAACTCAAAATAGAATAACAGAATTCAGCACATAAATACCGTAAATGAAAAATTTAAATGATGGATAAAGTGAAATAAAAATAAATTTCGTATTGTGGGAAATGAAGGTAAGTGGTTTGAGCATTGGATTGTACTAGTATGGACAGTTTGGAAGACTAAATTTCGATGGGAAAACAAAATAAAAATGCAATACGTAGTTTTAGAGAGATTCAGAATTTGATACACAGAGAATTAGAAATATAGAATGGTACTCCGTCGGTTACGGTGAGGAGGGTTTCAGTTTATACGATCAACGGAACAGCCGGCTTCTGAAAAATAAACGTACAAGCGTGGCTGAGTACTCCACAGACATGCATACCTTTAATGTCGTTCTCAGGGAGAATCAGCGCAGCACAGAATGGGATTAGGCTGGCCCCCTATGAATTACAGGCACGACTCATTTTACCCAATTCAGTGGACTGGAGCAACGTGAAATAAAGTGTCGTGCTCAGGGACACAATGCGCCGTCATGAATCGAACTCACGACTTTGCGATTGGGAGCCGAATACCCCTCGTTGTAACCACTAAGCCACGCGCCTTCACCGAAATCGGACGTTAATACCTCAGTGGACTGGAGCAACGTGAAATAAAGTGCCTTGTATGTATGTATGTATGTATGTATGTATGTATGTATGTATGTATGTATGTATGTATGTTGTATGTATGTATGTATTTGTGTGTCTGTGTTTGTCCCCCCCCCGCCACCATCGCTTGGCAATCGATGTTGGTGTGTTAACGTCCCCATAACGTAGCGGTTCGGCAAAGGTGACCGATAGAATGAGTAATATGCATACAAAAAATAAGTCCTGGGGTCGATTTGTTCAACTAAAAGCGGTGCTCCAGCATGGCTGCAGTCAAGTGACTGAAACGAGTAAAATAAGAATAAAGTATATTCTGCTATAGCCCCGGGCCGACCAATGCCTTGTGAGTGGATTGGGTAGACGAAAACTGAAAGAAGCCCGTCGTATATATATATATATATATATATATATGTGTGTGTGTGTGTGTGTGTGTGTGTGTGTGTGTGTGTGTGTGTGTGTGTGTGTGTGTTGTGTGTCTGTGTTTGTCCCCCTAGCATTGCTTGACAACCGATGCTGGTGTGTTTACGTCCCCGTCAATTAGCGTTTCGGCTAAAGAGACCGATAGAATAAGTACTGGGCTTACAAAGAATAAGTCCCGGGGTTGATTTTCTCGACTAAAGACGGTGCTCCAGCATGGCCGCAGCCAAATGACTGAAACAAGTAAAAGAGTAAGAGTAAAAGAGTAATATATAGCCATATGCATTTTGCGTGCTTCAGTGATGGAACTGCAGCCATGACTGAAGCACAGTCTTGTGAGGTTAGTCGAACAAAACCAACCCACAACTTACCACTTGTACATCTGGGTCTTATGTTATCGTTTCTTTTTTCCGAATCGCTAATTTATGGGAACACAGCGACATAACGATCATACATACGCACATACGACTGACCTCTACTGAATTGGTTTCAAATTTTGACACTAGGCAAGCAATTTTAGGAGCAAGTTGATTACATCGAACCCTGTGTTCGGCTTGGACTTATTTTATCGATCTCGAAAGGATGAAAAGCAAAGGTGATTTCGTTACAGTTTGAAATCAGACCGTAGAGACGTTGGAAATACTGCGCAGCGTTATGCTTGGCGTGCTAACGATTCTGCCAACTCGCCGCCTTTAAAAATGGCCAGCAACCTCTAATAAGAATCGAACCATGTACCTCTCAAATTCATTAAGCTAAGGGACCCCTGGCTGACCTTTGCAAAATTATTTTCTCTACATGGCTTTGGTCAAACTGTTGCGCAGTAAGGTGCTTGCAAATCTTACTCCATAAACATACAACTATATCTGTCTGTCTGTCTATCTATCTATCTATCTATCTATCTATCTATCTATCTATCTATCTATCTATCTATCTATCTATCTATCTATCTATCTATCTATGTGTGCGTATGTGTATATCTGTATATACTCGTACTTATATATACATACATATATGTGTGTGTGTATATGAGTACGAGTTTATAGTATATATATATATATACATACATATATACACATATATATACACACATATATATATACATACATATATATATGTATATATATAAACACATATATATGACGTACACATACGCACATGCAGATAGCTAGATAAATATATGTACATATATACATACATGCATACATACATACATACATACATACATACATACATACATACAAACATACATAAATACATACATACATATGTTTGTTTGTGTGTGTGTGTGTGTGTGTGTGTGTGTATACATATGTTAAACTATGCCCTTGTGCCCTTGACTGATTGAAAATGAAAATGCTTCCTAAGAATACATTGCTCGCGTAAAATTGGGATGCGATCGAATTCTTTCTGCATCTCGTGGGACTTAAGGCAGTGACATGCTCTTTTAAAAGTGTCCATCATATCGTATAACATTTACAGCCAATAGTGGTATGACTGCTATGAGATATCCTTGGCAATTAGAATAAAATAAAGGTCATAACCTGGTCTGGACAGTGTATACATATGTATAAGGAGTACATAAACGATATAGGCCAATTGTTTTATTCCATTTTTCTCATCGAACGATCACTGTTTCAAATCAAGATTTTATATCAGGAGGGTTAACTAAATATATTGTGGAGGCAAATGGCCTAGTGATTAGAGCAGCGGACTCGCGGTCGAGGGATCTCGGGTTCGAATCTTAGACCGGGCGATGTGTATGTTTATGAGCGAAATACCTAAGCTCCACGCGGCTCCGGCAGAAAGTAATGGTGAATTTCTACTGACTCTTTCGCCACAACTTTCTTTAACTTTTTCCTCCTGCATCTTGCAGCTCACCTGCGACGGATCGGCGTCCCGTCCAGGTGGGGAACCTATACGCCAATGAAACCGGGAAACCGGCCCTTATGAGCCAGGCGTGGCTCGAGAAGGAACAAACAAGAACTAAATATATTATTTCTATTATAGGCACAAGGCCTGAAGTTTTGGGGTAGAGGACTAGTCGATTAGATCGACCCCAGAATTTCACTGGTACTTGATTTATCCATCTCGAAATGATGAAAGGCAAAGTCGATTTCGGCGGAATTTGAACTCAAAATGTAGCGACGGGCGAAATACCGCTAAGCATTTCGTCCAGCGTGCCAACGACTCTGCCAGCTCACCACCTTCGGTTAACTGAGTATATATGAAAACAAAGAGTGACACTGAATTTATTAAATTTATGGCCGTATCGGGTACTTTTGCCGAACCGCTAAGTAGAGGAGATATAAACAGGCCAACACTACTTGTTAAGCGGTTAGGGACAGACACAGCTAAAGGCACACAAGCATATGCATTCACACACATACATATATGTACGACGCAGGCTTTTACACAGTTTCCATCGACTAAATTCATTCACAACTCATTGGTGGTCCCGGGGCCATAGTAGAAAACACTTCTCCAACGTGCTGGACGCAGTGGAATTAAACCACAGAACTACGTAGTTGCAAAGCGTCAAAGAAGATCTGATGGAATTTAGCATCGCTTGAGAATATACAGGCAGCTTTGTTTAAAATCGGAATGATTGAAGCCGTCTTGTAGCCGGTGTACAGGCCTAATGTAGAACTAAGGATTAAGAACTAAGATTTAGACCAAGCAATTTTTAAATCTTTCTTACTTGCACCGGGAATCAGATCTGAATTATCTATGAAGTTACCTACCTTTTGCAATGAAAAATTTCAGATACTTTCTTCATATAGCTTTGTGAATTTGGAAATGAAGAAATTGTAATAATGAAAATTGATAGATGAGGTGTTTAACAAGACAACAATAACATGCATTATTCTGGTTTTGCTGGTTTTTTATCGTATAAAAGAATTTTATAGAAATGTTACACATGAAAAGCAAACCGAAAGAAAAATATTTTATTTCTGAGTTTTAAGAAGTAAGATTATCTTTTATAAAGCCTACACAAAAAGCTTTGCATTTTACCAAACACACACACACAAACAAAAAAAGATGCTTACATAAATATACAAATGCATAGAATATATGTGAGTCAAGGAGTGTTTTCAAAGATCTTTTATATCGATAGTAATTCAATGACTGATATTTTGATAAGAGATGCACGTAATCTCCACGTAAGAGTTGTTGATTTGTCAGTATATATAATAGGTATTGAGTGACGAATTCACTGCTCGATATTTTATTGTTCTGAGTTAAAATCCAACCGATGTCAATATTTTATTTCATAAAGCCGGAGTAAAATAAAACGTTTAGATACAAGCAACCCTGTAGTTTACTGGGTTACAATTGTCTACTACATGCCATTTCGAAAACATTGTCAGAATGTAATATAAAAAGAGTTTGTGTGAAAATTGTTAATACGTCAGATAAATCGATTGATTTATCTGGGTAATATACTTACTGGATCGACGCTGGTAACTACCCGTGAAATCGTTGCTGGTAGGATTTGGACTTTGAACATAAGCAGAAAAAAAAAATTATTTTAAGGTATTAATGTTCGATAATGTCCGGTATTTCGTCTGCCGCTACGTTCTGAGTTCAAATACCGCTGAGGTTGACTTTGCCTTTTATCCTTTCGGGGTCGATTAAATAAGTACAAGTTACGCACTGGGGTCGATATAATCGACTTAATCCGTTTGTCTGTCCTCTCTGTGTTTAGCCCCTTGAGGGTATTAAAAAAATAGGTATTAATATCCGATTTCGGTGAAGGCGCGTAGCTTAGTGGTTACAACGATGGGTATTCGGCTCACAATCGTAAAGTCGTGAGTTCGATTCATGACGGGGCGTTGTGTCCCAGAGCATGACTCTATTTCTCATTACTCCAGTCCACTTAGCCGACAAAAATGAATCGTACCTCTAATTAAAGCTGCCAGCCTTGTCACTTTCT
>NC_043014.1:41252839-41255339 GCF_006345805.1 Octopus sinensis
ACTGACGATGGGGTCATTCTGCGGGCATTGGTCAGCCAACGGCTATAACAATAAAAACTTGCCCAAGGTGCTGAGCCGTAGGACCGACCTCGAAGTTATGTGTTTGTTAAGAAAGTTTCTTAACCATACTGCCATACCTGCGCCTATAAATGTATGTTCATCTACGTGAGTGCATGTGCATGTATGTATGTAAGTATGTCTGTCTGTCTGTCCGTCTGTATGTCTGTATGTATGTATGTATGTGTGTATGTGTGTGTGTATGCATGTATGTATGTATGTGTGTATGTATGTATGCATGTATGTATGTATGTATGTATGTATGTATGTGTGTATGTATGTATGTGTGTGTATGTATGTATGTATGTATGTATGTATGTATGTATGTGTGTGTATGTATGTATGTATGTATGTATGTATGTGTGTATGTATGTATGCGTGTGTATATTTATTGAGTATTCCTTCAGTTTAATTTGAAGTTGTTGTTATTATGACTCGACATAAAAATAGACATGAGTACACATGCACGTGTGCATATATGTTTATATGTGTGTGTATATATGTATATGTATATATATGTATATATACACACACACATAAATACACACATATACACACACGTATACATATACTGAAATCTAATAGTGAAACAAGTTTTACTTGACCAAAGCTGTCTTGCTATATATTTCGTATATGTGTGCTCAAATATATTATTTTGAATTGCATCTATACATACATACATACATACATATATATATATATATATATATACATTCATACATATATATATATATATATATATAATCACACATACACACACATATATATGTCACATAAATCTCTCTGTTTTCATATTAAGGTATTAGGAAGATAAGTAGAAATATAGTAGTGTCACGTCGAACAAGATGAGAAACAGTTAAAATTGTATGACAACATCTACGTGCGCAACAGTAGCGAAAGGTAGCAGCCATTTTATTGACCTGGCTGTTTTTGCAGTCCACTGCAGATAACCACCATGACGAAATGTGATGTAGTAGGTGATAAAGACGTTAAAATTGCATAATATTGCAATGAGATCGGAGAGATGAACAACGGGGGCGATTATTTGATCGATGAGTTTGTTGTTGATAAAGATAAGGTAAAAGTAATTAGTAAGCTGGTTGTTAGATGATCAGCAGGTTTTATGTGTTTATGTTAGCTTATATGCTTTATATAGGCTTTACAAACATCAAGAAACCGCTGAGTTGAGCATATTTATTATTGACGATCATGATTATTCCGTGACATGAAGCTGTTGGCATAACTAGCCAGTATTTGCTAAGAATTCCGAAACAGGTATATTACACCGGAAATATATATGTTTATTTTATGTACACACATAACTTCATGCCCAAGAACGATAGCACACTCATGGACAATTTTTCATGTAAATGTATTCCTTATAAAAGAAATGGCAAGTTATACACAAACATATATACATACAGAAGTATCCACACACACATTTGTCACCGTGATACAGCTTGATCAAACGAGGGTATGTTATTAATGAAGTCGCAAATGGTGACGGAAGAACTTCGATAAGAAACCTGTTGATTGGGTGAGTTAATAAGTCAACCAAACGATTAGCAAATAAGTTAATTAATTAATAGGCTGACGTTGTTTTCCTTTCTATTATAAGCACAAACTCTGAGGTTTTGTGGAAGAGGGTAACCGGATTATATTGATCCCTGGCTCAACTTGTACTTATTCTATTGATGCCGAAAGACTGAAATGTAAGGTAGACCTCGGAGGAATTTAAGCTTAAAACGCAAGGCCTGAAGAAATGATGGACAAATTTTAACTGGTGTGCTAACGATTCAACCATTTTACCACCTTTTAATTGACTGACTAATAAAAAAGTTAAAGAATAAAAGTAAAATAAAACATTTGTATTGCAATACTTTATATATATATATATATATATATATATTATATATATATATATATATATAGATATATATATATATAGATATATATGTGTGTGTGTGTATGTATGTATGTATGTATGTATGTATGTATGTATGTATGTATGTATGTATGTATGTATGCATGTATATATGTATGTATGTATGTATGCAAGTATGTATGTATGTATGTATGTATATATATATATATAGTATAAATAATATATAATATAAATAATATATATATATATATATGCATACATACATACATATGTGTATATATATACACACACATAACTAATTAATTAACGATATCTACTTTCTCAAATTTTCAATAATCAAGTGTTAAGCCATACGGTAAATATGATATCGCTAGTCCATTATATTACTTTGTGAAAAAAAATTAATTCTGTCTGAAAGAAGTGCATCAGGTTTTTTGACTTTTCCAGAATTTTAATTCACTCTTGTCTAAATTTCTATTTTGGTTTATCTTATTTTCGCACTCATTATTTTGTTGTTGCTGTATTTTGAGATAGCCTGGCGTATTTTGTTTGGAATAT
>NC_043014.1:41262839-41267996 GCF_006345805.1 Octopus sinensis
AATGATGATGATATATTTAGATGCCTTGTAAGAAACTTGTGTCAGATTTAATGAAGTAAAGTAATACGTAAAAAAAAAGCGTTTTAAAGAAGAAAGCAATGAATATCTGAAATAGAGTCGAACTCCGTACCAATAAGTTCAAGGTGTTTGCTTTTCGTTCTTTACCAAATAGCTAAGAATTAATTATGTTCCTTTTTTTATGATACCATGAAATATTAATCTTCCCGATTGCTGTATTGGTTGCCATTTTATGCGATGTAAAACATATTTTACGTTGCTATTTCATCAGGCATAATTGCACGAGATTACATCTGTATTGACTGTCAAAAGTGAAAAATCAGGGCAGTTGGAAGAGTAAGTAATTTTATAACAGTAGAATTCTTAATTATGAGACTGAGTTATAAAAAATTATTGCTAGAAATCTCACAATATCGAGCTATAAATTCAAAGATATTACAGAAATTACAGAAAATTTTCGAATTATTACTCATATTGTTGTTTTTGTTAAGTTTATGTGGTAATAAAAACTGTATTATGAGAACACTGCAATGTTGATTAGTAATATTTATTACGATTTTGTTGTAGACGCTGATTGCTTAATATAGACCTTCTCGATTCAATAAGTAGTACTTAAATGAAACTGGATGATAATGAAAATATATATGAACATCAACATCTGTTCTTTTCTTTTGCCACACTCTAGCTGTCACCGAAGTCCGCTAACTCACCTAATTACCTGTATTATATCTTGTTTTGTATCAAGGGCACCTAATTTCCGTCAAGAGTGTTTGAAATCATGTGGCTACGCCAGGTTTAGCGTGATAATCTCACAGTGAAGTAGCCCATTTCAGAGAGTACTGAAAAGTTCCTGGCTTTAAGGGTGTAGCGAAAAGGCTAGTTGGAGGCCCAACTTTCCGAATTTTTTCACAGCGTTTAGAAAAACTGAAAGGCCGCTACACTAAGGACTTATATGTAAAGTTTAGGCTGGTTGAAATGTGTTTGTGACATATTTTAACTGCTAAAAGGCAAATTCACTGCAGATACCGTGCATAAAATTTTCTCTTACGGTAAAAAGGTAACGATGTAGTTTTAATAAGGTCTGTCCAGAGTTGCCTCTCTTTGGTATTTCGCACTGATAGCGACTAAAGAGCTAGGAACAGCGATATCTGGGAATCCTGGAAACTGCAGTAGGTTTGCCTTTTAGCAGTTGAAATGTCACAAACATTAAACTTAAACTCTGCTTGTGCTTAAACACTGCTTGGCGCTGATATTACTGTTACTGTGTCATATATATATATATCTATATGTGTGTGTGTGTGTGTGTGTATTTGTTCGTGTGTTTATACACCCATATAATATACATAATATATATATATATATGAAAATCTTCAAATCAACTACTTCCCACTTTCCTCTTAAGCCCCCACTCTTCCCTTTTCCTCCACCTTCCACCTCTACTGTTATCACTAGCCTCATTATTAACCCTAACCTGGAAATCTATTTTCTCCTCCCACTACTCTTTATCTATACACCCAACTCCTCTTCCTTACACACTTAGTTCTCCTCAAAATCATTCTATCTTTAAACTCCATCCTGTCAACACTCGAAATGTAAAAATCCCCAATATAAAATTCTCTCCTGTAGACGGAATAAAGAAATACACATCGCAACCCAATGGTCGCAGTAACGATTGAGGCAAGTCTACCAACTGTTTCACCTTGCCATGTCTTGCTTTAACTTCTCTTAACTTATTCAGTCAGTGTATTTCAACCTCCTTTTTTACCTTCCTAACATTTCCTACTAACGGCCTTACTATACTACACTATAACCATGTTGCCTGAGATATACCAACACAATAAGGAAAATACATTGTGGATGAGCCAAAGAACTGTATACAGTATAAATATATAACTTCTCCAAGATTTTGTAGCTAAACTGAAGACTCACGTTAAACATTCAAGTTAAAGAAACAAGCAAAAATCAAACACGCACAAAAAACTCAACCGCTTAAATGATCTAATTCATTGAATAGGAGAATTAACAGGAACAGGGTTTGTCCTATCCTAATGGGGTGAGATCATCTTCAGCCAAATCTACAAAAAATATATAATAATAATAATAATAATAATAGTAATAATAGTGGAAACAATGTATAATAATAAATTGGAATAAAATGGGTAAAGTACATTTTCTTACTTGACGAAATAGAAAACGAGTAGTCTGATATAAAAAAGAGAAAAATATTTAAAAGATGGTAACGAAGCAATAGATAAAATATCATGGAAGACTTTTAAAAAAACCATGTTAGTAAAGTCATGCCGGATAAGACGCATCGAGAGCGTGAAAGTTTCTTTTCTGAGAATATGTTAGTTAAAAAAATGTTCGAGAAGATTCTCTAGACGTATTCCTTACACAAAAGCATGTCACTAGATGTACATAAACATCAACAGAAATCAAAACATCGTGGAATAAAATATAGAACGAAAACAAGCAGCACAATCAATGGAATGTATTCGAAGGAAAAGGGATGAGAAAAACCGCAGTGATATTCCAAGCATGACCCACCATTACTAACGGACAATTCACTAATGTAACAAACACTGCTAGGAGAAGGGAATTGATGAGCTGTATTCATGCATCTGTGTTAAACAGCATTCAATAAATTAAGAAACAATTCATAATGAATACTTGATTAGTTACTAGATAGGAAAACAATATTGATTCCTCGAAAGGAATATCAAGAATATAGAACATTAGAACTAAACAAAAATTGTAGCCCAATAACAAACATGTTTACCAACAGCATACCGAACTCTTGTGTCTGTACCATTCAACAGGGTGGCTGTTTATGTAGGAAGTAGTAACATTTTAACAGAGTGAATAGGGAATATTTCGAAAGCAGAATGTATGTTAGTAAAGAACCGTTATTGAGAGAAGGAGAAAATTTATTGAAGAAAGCAAATAAAAAACAACGAGGAAAACCATGACACATGATTATTACTGAAGGATATTTGAAATATACGTCACCAATGACTGCTTTAAGTCACAAATATATAATATATATATATATATATATATATATGTATATATATATATATCATAATATATGTGTATATATATATATATGTATATATACTATATATATATAGTATATGTATATATATATATATATATATAATATATATATATATTTATATGGTATATATATATATATATATATGTAATATATGATATATATATATAATGTATATATATATATATATGTAATATATATATATGTATATAATATATGTCTATATAATATATATATATATATATATATTATATCTATATATAGATATATATATATATATATATATATATATATATAGATATATCTATATATATATATATATATATATATATATATATATAACATTGTATCTGAGCTACTAAATGAATCAACACTATCGCAGCAAAAGATATAGTTTATGGTGAAAAAGAAATCTCTAGACGGGCAGGGAGTAGTTCTAGAGGAAATAAGGAAATGAATATATTCAAACAAATTCTGTACTATTATGCCAAGTTTTGATTCTATGAAAAATATTGGTGAATAAAAACTAACTACAGGCACAAACAATCTAATACTTGGATGACTCAAATTTATTTACAAGAGACGAGTTCAAGCTGGAGTACTTGCTAAAACCCATACGTGAATTCACGGGTCGTATGATGCGCTCAAGCTCAACCGTGGTTAAGAAATTCGTATAGCATGTGGTTCTTTGTTCGAACCCACATTTCGAAACAAAGGGCAAATATATTTCACTACAGCCTCGAGTTGACCTAATACCTTGTAGGAGAAATTTGGTTGAGAAGACTATGCGGAAGCTAAGCTCCTGTCATACATACATACATACATACATACATACATACATACATACATACATACATACATACATACATACATACATACATACATACATACATGTGTGTGTGTGTGTGTGTTGAATAAAATGAGACAGCAAAGCCAATATGAAGGTGCATGGCTCAGTGGTTAGAGCGTCGAGCTTACGATCGTGAGGTTGAGAGTTCGAATCCCGGACTGAGCTACGTGTTGTGTCTGTAGAAATGAGTTGCGACGTCACAGGTGCCAAGCTGTATCCGCTGTTGCCTTTCCTTTGGATAACACTGGTGGCGTGGAGAGGGGAGACCGGTATGCATGGGCAACTGCTGGTCTTCCATAAACAACCTTGCCCGGTCTTGTACCTGGGAGGGTAACTTTCCCATGGTCAGTCATGACCGAAAAGTGTCTCAGCAACAATACTCACACACACACACATACAGGGTCGTCGCAAGAAAAGTTGAAAATTCATGAGGTAAACAATAAGCGTCTAAATATCTGCTACATGCTGCGTATTTTTACGCAGGAATGTTATATAAAATTGTTTACACTTAATATAGTATGATAAGAGCGCCATAGTTGTTACTGATACCGCAAAAGAACTCTATATAGGGTTTCACTGAGATGGAAGTAGATTTCGAACGCAGTATAGCTGTGAAAACACCAGAAAGTTTGGATATATATATCCAGGAGTGGCTGTGTGGTAAGTAGCTTGCTAACCAATCACATGGTTCCGGGTTCAGTCCCACTGCGTGGCATCTTGGGGCAAGTGTCTTCTGCTATAGCCCGGGCCGACAATGCCTTGTGAGTGGATTTGGTAGACGAAAAACTGAAAGAAGCCTGTCGTATATATGTATATATATATATATATGTATGTGTGGTGTGTGTTTGTGTGTCTGTGTTGTCCCCCTAGCATTGCTTGACAACCGATGCTGGTGGTTTTACGTCCCCGTTACTTAGCGGTTCGGCAAAAGAGACCGATTAAAATAAGTACTGGGCTTACAAAGAATAAGTCCCGGGTCGATTTGCTCGACTAAAGGCGGTGCTCCAGCATGGCCGCAGTCAAATGACTGAAACAAGTAAAAGAGAGTAAAAGAGTAAAGAGTAATATATATTCTTTGTTCACTCTTAAATGACGTAAAATAAAAAATGACAGCATGAAGCTACTGGAGTCGAACCCAAAGCTTTGAAGTACCGGTTGGATACTTTACCATTAAGCCAAATTCCGCTAATAACAGCTGTAGTGACTTTTAAAGCTAAATAATTGTTATTGGGAT
>NC_043014.1:41268096-41300596 GCF_006345805.1 Octopus sinensis
AGCAAAAGCTAGAATACTTCAGGTGTAGAAAATCCAAGTTTCATGACGATTATACCGTCATATGGATTTGGCGAAGAGTAAATAAGCCAATAAACCAACTCCACACTACACGCAATCGATTTGAGAACTATAGAGAAAGCCATGATATTAGCAGATGGAGCTAAGAAATGCAACTTATGCGTATCTGAAAGATCACTCTGTCTTGATTCCAAATTTCCCAGATTTCAAATTTTCAGAAATTGCTAGCATATAGGCAAATTTCTCTAATCGAACTGGTGTACACTACACTCGATAGAGTGAACGGCTGTCTCGCAGACCTTGGACTCCCTATCTGGTGAATTGTTCTACAAGAACTTGTTTTATTATTGCTTTTACGGTCAAAGTGGACGTAACTCTCATTTCCTTCTTTTCATTTTTCGTTTCCCACTTATTGCATCAACCTCCCTCTTGTTTTAGTTCTCGTGATTTCTCAGGTAGGAACGTCCCGATTTTGAAATAGAACAGATTATGTGTTCAGAGCCCAAGGATTGCTTGAAGACACAAACCTTGTTATAAAATTTGCTGAGATACGTGTTCCCACAGCAAGAAACTAGTAGTAGCTCGTATCTTTATACACTGTACGCCAATTCACATATATATACATATATGTACACATATGTATATGTGTACCTATCTATCTATCTGTCTGTGTGTGTGCATGTGTTTGTATGTGCGTGTGTGCGTAAAAAGAAAAAAATGTGTTTTCTGTTTATGAATGAACACATAAACAGAGTTAGAATATTTCAAGAATGGTAACTAACAAAAAATTGAATATAACTTAAATGCTACAGTGATGTTAAGTATTTTATTGACGTCTCATCTCAATAACTCTATTCATTCATTTCTATCACTGAATAAACACAGAATTTTATGTCGAAATAGAAGCAATAAAAATAAGAGATTTACATAGGACCTATTTATACAGAATCTAACAAGTCCCTTGTATCTACTAATGTATATTTCGGTCAATGGTAGTAATAATAAAATGTTGATGGTATCAATGTTTTCTGCAATTCTGTGTTTTTGCTATTTACTCGTAAGAATAACTGTTGTCAGTGTTACATTTCTGTACTTCAGAAATATGATGATGCCCACAATATTAGTTGATGTCGATGATTACAATGGCAAATAAAATTTAAATTTCTGAGAGGTGTACGTACGATGCGTTTGTAAAAATACGTTTAAGCAAGTATCGGCACGCACACAGACACACACAGAAAACACACACATATACAAACATACAGATACCCATACAAACTCTCACATACACATGCACAGACAGAGAGACAGACATACACACACAGGACATATATATATATATATATATAATATATATATATATATAGATATATATACTCTCTCTTACTCTCTTACTTGTTTCAGTCATTTGACTTTGGCCATTTTGGAGCACCGCCTTTTAATCGAGCAAATCGACCCCAGGGCTTATTCTTTGGAAGCCTACTACTTATTGATCGGTCTCTTTCTCCGAACCGCTAAGTTACGGGGACGTAAACATACCAGCATCGGTTGTCAAGCGATGTTATGGGGGGGGGGACAAACACAAACACACAAACATTTACACACATACATACATACATAATATATATATATATATATATATATATATATATATATATATACATATATACAACGGGCTTCTTCCAGTTTCCGTCTATCAAATCCGCTCACAAGGCTTTGGTCAGCCCGAGGCTATTGTAAAAGACCACTTGCCCAAGGTTCCACACAGTCGGACTGAACCCGGAAACATGTGAATATTATTAAGTAAGAAAATGGTGAGATTTAATGGTTGTACATTAACTTATTAACATTTCTAATAGAGCCTACAGTTGTTTCAATTTACACTCAATACAAATTACAAACCTATAGAATAAAATCAGATTGCATTTTGAAGTTTTTGAGTAAAATATCATCAGGGCCAATGGATATTAAACAAACTACATGTTGATCAATTGAGATTTTCCAAGAGACTAAGTAGATGAACATATGTTTTATATTGTGTGTGTGAGTGAGTGTGTGTGCATTTGTGTGCGTGTGTGTGTGAGTGTGTGTGTGTTAATAATTTTATTTCAATATAATGATAAAATATATAAAATATGAAAATAAAAATAAAAAGTAAATAATAAGTAATAATAAAAAATGTTCAGGCAAAAATAAAAATAAAAATGTACAGACAAAAATAAAATAATATAATAATAAAAATGAAATAACAAAAAAAATATATGTGCGTAAAACATAAATAAAAAATGATAATGAAACCATTATAAATGTGAATGTCTATTGTCCATGTAAATTTATGTGTGTGTGCGCGCGCGTGTGTATGCGTGTTAGAAAAAGCTTACAAATCGAATCCGTTTATTTACTTATGCGTGTGCGTATAATTATTTGAAAATAAGTCAACCGTTATAGTCTTCTATTATTATGTGTTATTATTATATACGTGTTATTATTATTATTATTGTTATTATTATTATTATTATTATTATTATTATTATTATTATTATTATATTATTATTATTATTATTATTATCATTATTATTATTATAGTCTTCTAGGCGCAGGAGTGGCTGTGTGGTAAGTAGCTTACTAACCAACCACATGGTTTCGGGTTCAGTCCCACTGCATGGCATCTTGGGCAAGTGTCGTCTGCCATAGCCCCGGGCCGACCAATGCCTTGTGAGTGGATTTGGTAGACGGAAACTGAAAGAAGCCTGTCGTATATATGGATATATATATATATATATATATATATATATATATATATATATATGTGTGTGTGTGTGTGTGTGTGATATGTGTGTGTGTTTGTCCCCCTAGCATTGCTTGACAAACCGATGCTGGTGTGTTTACGTTCCCGTCACTTAGCGGTTCGGCAAAAGAGACCGATAGAATAAGTACTGGGCTTACAAAGAATAAGTCTCGGGGTCGTGTTGCTCGATTAAAGGCGGTGCTCCAGCATGGCCGCAGTCAAATTACTGAAACAAGTAAAAGAGTATTATTATATTTATGTGTGTGTGTGTGTGTACTTGCATGTATACATAAAAGAAACTAAAAAATGCTAATATTAGATAGACATCTAACCGAAAACCCCATAAAGAGACGGATTGCTAACCACGGCCACAGCTTTAGAAAGAGACAAAAATGAAAAATACTAGTTTAAGCAAATTTATATGGATGCTATAAGACAATAGGAGGCGCAATGGCCCAGTGGTTAGGGCAGCGGACTTTCGGTCGTGGGATCGCGGTTTCGATTCCCAGACCGGGCGTTGTGAGTGTTTATTGAGCGAAAACACCTAAAGCTCCATGAGGCTCCGGCAGGGATGGTGGTGATCCCTGCTGTACTCTTTCACCACAACTTTCTCTCGCTCTTACTTCCTGTTTCTGTTGTACCTGTATTTCAAAGGGCCGGCCTTGTCACTCTCTGTGTCACGCTGAATATCCCCGAGAACTACGTTAAGGGTACACGTGTCTGTGGAATGCTCAGCCACTTACACGTTAATTTCACGAGCAGGCTGTTCCGTTGATTCGGATCAACCGAAACCCTCGTCGTCGTAACCGACGGAGTGCTTCCATCCATAAGACAATAAGAACAAGAGCACTCAGAGAGCGCAAACCTCCGCCAAGGCAACACCAACGTCCTCTCAACGATTAGCTAAATATGATTTTTAAAATGAGAATATCTGAAATAAACTGGACTGCTCTCACAAACGAGAATACTAAGAATGACACCGACTGCTCTCAAAAATTAAAGGAAAAACGGAACAAATAACCCGGAATCCTTGCCCGATACCTGATCGAAACCATGCGGTGGTTGCAGTCGAAAAGTTGGTGAACGAGAACGGTGGATATCGATATTTCGCTGTTATAATAGATCGTCAGCACAGTATATCCGAGTGACACCGAAACGAATTTAAATTGCTGTGTCAGGTAGATTATGCAGATAGCATAACACCTATCTGCTGATGTACGACAGCATCGCTCCAGTAGCAACAAAAAACTTTCAGCAAAGCTGCATGAAAAAAGTGTTTATCCGCGTTAGTGGATATAGAAACATGGTGTTATCTGCATTATTAAAACAGTGGGATAAAGCGCGATGTGACATGCTCCTTGAGTTTTTATTTTTCTCTTGCGTTTTACGAGTCCCGTGTGCATATCCGCATTGCATGTTCATACTTCACTTTCCGATCCCTACTCAAAAGTGTTTACCGCTCTTTCCGGCCCCTACACAAAACTGTTTATAGGTCAGAACCATTTCACGGACCTGCGGTCGTGAGGATCGCTTCACGCTTCGATGGTTGTCAAAAAAAATTATTTTTTCATTTTTTAAAATTACATTCATATACTTGAATTCTCACCACAAAAATCCTTAGAATTACATCTACACTACTCAGGTATCAGAGCAATTAGCGGATTAAAATTATCTTGATATATTTGAATCTTAAAGAAAGGATAGTTAATATTCCATAAGCGTAGAAGTGGCTGTGTGGTAAGTAGCTTGCTCACCAACCACATGGTTCCGGGCTATGTCCCACTGCGTGGCATCTTGGGCAAGTGTCTTCTACTATGCCCCGGGCCGACCAAAGCCTTGTGAGTGGATTTGGTAGACGGAAACTGAAAGAAGCCCGTCGTATATATGTATATATATATATATATATATATATATATTATATATATATATATATACATATATATATTATACATATATATGGGTGTGCGTATATTTGTTGTGTGCCTGTATGTGTCCCCCTAACATCGCTTGACAACCGATGTTGGTGTGTTTACGCCCCCGTAACTTAGCGGTTCGACAAAAGAGACCGATAGAATAAGTACTAGGCTTCCAAAGAATAAGTCCTGGGGGCGATTTGTTCGACTAAAGGCGGCGCTCCAGCATGGCCACAGTCAAATGACTGAAACAAGTAAAAGAGTAAAAGAGAGTATTCAACTGCTCAGAGATAGAAACACTGAGATTATTTATATCCAACTAAACATGAATGTCTTGTGTCTCGTAAGAACACCGAATACTGTGTTATTAGCCTTGATAGATCCTCTCATATCGGCGCTTGATGGGTGAAAGCACACACATCGATCGTAGACGACGAAATTCGTCAGTCATGGGTGCCGAAATTCTCAGATCACGTGATTTCATTCTATTGGAACTCATCAATGGGACTCATCACCACGTGACCGCATACCAGTCAAATCTCGCTGCTACGATATATAGAATATCTATATTTTTACTACCCACAAGGGGCTAAACACAGAGAGGACTAACAAGGACAGACAAACGGATTAAGTCGATTACATCGACCCCAGTTGGTAACTGGTACTTAATTTATCAACTCCGAAAGGATGAAAGGCAAAGTCGACCTCGGGGGGATTTGAACTCAGAACGTAACGACAGGCGAAATACATATTTCTTTACTACCCACAAGGGGCTAAACACAGAGAGGACTAACAAGGACAGACAAACGGATTAAGTTGATTATATCGACTCCAGTGCGTAACTGGTACTTATTTAATCGACCCCAAAAGTATGAAAGGCAAAGTCGACCTCGACGGAATTTGAACTCAGAACGTAACGGCAGACGAAATACCGCTAAGCATTTCCCACGGCGTGTTAACGTTTCTGCCAGCTCGCCGCATCAGCGTCTAATAGCCACCAGGTTTCATCTTGTATCTATATATTTGAATCCAAAATGTTGAAAATATAGTTTGAACTCATCAGAGATTTGGGCATTTAAATAATTAAACTTACGTTTATATTATTCGAATTCAACGGACCTGGAAATGAATGCTGAACTGCTCGGAGACTAATATTAATTTCATCTCACTCATTGGAGTCGTTGCTATGTGTGTTGTGTGGAGGCGCAATGGCCCAGTGGTTAGGGCAGCGGACTCGCGGTCGTGGGATCGCGGTTTCGATTCCCAGACCGGGCGTTGTGAGTGTTTATTGAGCGAAAACACCTAAAAGCTCCACGAGTCTCCGGCAGGGATGGTGGTAATCCCCGCTGTACTCTTTCACCACAACTTTCTCTCACTCTTACTTCCTGTTTCTGTTGTACCTGTATTTCAAAGGGCCGGCCTTGTCACTCTCTGTGTGTCACGCTGAATATCCCGAGAACTACGTTAAGGGTACACGTGCTGTGGAGTGCTCAGCCACTTGCACGTTAATTTCACGAGCAGCTGTTCCGTTGATCGAATCAACGGAACCCTCGTCGTCGTAACCGACGGAGTGCTTCCATCCATGTGTGTTGTATGATAATAACGATTTACTTGGTAGATTAGTGTTTCAGGTATATGAGAATAAATTTATGTTATGAATACAGATGATGATGCTGAAAGGGAAAGGAATAGCTGATCATACGATTTTGAAGTCTTGGCAAATTCCAAAGAAATATATATATATATTATATACATATATATATGTGTAGATATATATATATATATATATATAGTATATAATATGTATATATATGTATGTATGTATGTATATATATATATACATGTATATAATATATATTATATGTACATATATATATATATATATGTATATATATATATGTATATACATGTATATATATATGTATATATATATATGTATTATATATTGTATGTATATATATATATTATATATATATATATATATTCTCTGTGTTTGTGTGTGTGTGTGTGGTGTGTGGGGAGAGAGAAAGAGAGAGAGAAAGAGAGAAAGAGAGAGATAGAGAGAAGAGGAGAGTAATAATATGAAGCTGAAGGAACGTAAGAAAAATAATAATAATAATAATAAATGAAAGATAAGAAGTGGAAAATATGGATAGGGAAACCCGGATTTGGTATAACATTTCTATCACAATTTCCTGTGAATCTAGTTAACCTCTTTGGTTCGGCGTGAAAAACTTGGGTTCACTTAGCCATCGTTGGCTTCCTATTGGTTTGTACAATTACTGATGAAGAGGATTAAGTTGATCTGTGTGTAATCTAGTGTAAAGCGATTCCTAGAAATCTGTTTCGAATCGATGCAGCCAGCTGGAAAAATGTTTTTCTAATCTTTGGTTTTCTTACTTTGCTAGTTTGTTTTGTAACTTTAAATCATTTCCGCTTGTTTCCTGGAATTTCATTCACAGAACCGACATCTATCTACTCTGCACTAATGGGTGGTATTTTCATTTTAAAAAACCCCCCAAAACACACACATACACATAAAAAAACAAACAAATTCTAACCTTGTTTTAACCGGTTTGGGTAAATCTCTAGCAGTGTTAGTTCAATTTCTTATTGAATAACAATAATTATTCATCATTTGTTATTCAGGTGGTAGCTAAATCTCTTAAGTCATCGTCTCAACAATATGATCGGAAATCTGTAAGATGGTTGTAGTTGCACAGCTTTTGAAAAAATGCTTGGATATGATAGCATTGGTTTATAGTTTGGGAATGTGCGACCGAGAGTGAATGGGAGATAAGAAAAAGATTATACATATTTATATATACATATATACATACATACACACACACATATATATATACATATACATATACATATATATGTATATATTTATATATATATATATATATATAATATATCAATATATATATATATGTATAGAGAGAGACAGATAGGTGAATAGATTAGATAAATTGATAGATAGATGGATAAATAGATAGATAGATAGATAGATAGATAGATAGATAGATAGATGGATAAATAGATAGATAGATAGATAGATAGATAGATAGATAGATAGATAGATAGATAGATAGATAGATAGATAGATCGAGGGATTGATTGGAGAGATCGTGTGTGTGTTTAGGGATAATCCGTGGATTTATGTATTGAAAGAAATTTCTTGTCACCGCGCTACCAGAAAGAGAAAGAGGTGTCTATATATGTATGTGTGCATGTACGTATGCGTGTGCATATGTATATATGTGTATGTACGTATGAATATGTGTATTTATGTAAGTGCGTGTGTATGAATGTATGTATTGTATGTATTCATATATGTAAACACACACACAGATATATATATGTGTGTGTGTGTGTGTGTCCGTATATATATATATATATATATGTGCGTATGAACGTGTGTAGTGCATATGTATGGTACTTACATGTATAAGAGGTATGTAAATATTGAATGATGAGGCGTGCGAGTGTTTAGTAGGAGCGGAGTGTAGCATTAGAAATGAATGATAAGAGAAGCGAAGGAACATATGAGAGGTTCACAGAGAAATAAGTAAAAATACCGTGAGATGTAGATGTATGATGACAGAAAGCCTATGGCCCAGAGAAAGAGAGAGAGAGAGAGAGAGAGAGAGAGAGAAGAGACTGACAGAAAGAACGAGAGAGAGGGAGGGAGAGAGAGAGGGAGGGAGAGATAGAAAAGTGAGAGAGAAAGGGAGAGATGGAGACAGAGAGAGATGGAGACAGAGAGAGAGAGAGAGAAAGACAGAGAATGATACACAAACACATATATATATCTATAAAGATAGATAGATTAGATAGATAGATAGATAAATAGATAGATAGATAGATAGATAGATAGATAGATAGATAGATAGATAGACAGACAGACAGACATATAGATTAGATTGATAGATAGATTGATTAGATAGATAGAAAGAGAGAGAGAGAGAGAGAGAGATTAGATAGATAGATAGATAGATAGATAGATAGATAGATAGACAGACAGACAGAGAGACAGACAAGATAGATAGATAGATAGATAGATAGATAGAGATAGATAGATAGATAGATAGACAGACAGAGAGACAGATAGATAGATAGATAGATAGATAGATAGATAGACAGACAGACAGACAAACATATAGATTAGATTGATAGATAGATTGATTAGATAGATAGATAGATAGATAGAGAGAGAGATTAGATAGATAGATAGATAGATAGATAGATAGATAGATAGATAGATAGATAGATAGACAGACAGAGAGACAGAGAGATAGATAGATAGATAGATAGATAGATAGATAGATAGATAGACAGACAGAGAGACGGATAAATAGATAGATAGATAGATAGATAGATAGATAGATAGATAGATAGATAGATAGATAGATAGACAGACAGACAGACAGATAGATAGAAAGGTAGATAGATTGGTAAAGTAATGTTCAGTAATAGGATACAATGGAGAGGGTGAGTGTTTGCAAACACCAGTCGACTTAGAATTGCTTATCCGCTATTTTTCTTCCTATTTTGTGTTATTTGTTTGATAATCCGGATGTTTGTGTATTAAGGATGAATTCTGAATAAAGATCTGTCAAAGCTTGAAGAGAGGAATTAGTAGCTGCAGGAGAATAAAATAATTGGAGAAAACCAATATAATAATGACAAACTGTCATCTTCATACTGGGTGATGGATTGACTAAGTTGTCAGAAGCACCGGATAAAACGCCTTGTGGTATATGATACGGCTCTTGAAATTCTGTTCAAATCCCAGTGAGGTTAACTTTATCTTTTCCTTCCGGGGTCGATAAGATTTGATAAGTTAGGATCTCGGGTCAATTTAAAAGACCGACCCTTCACCGCTGAGTTTCTTGCTTTGTGTTTGTCGATATAATAATCTATAATATTCTTTTCTACTGTAGGCACTGACCCCAGTATGCAACTGGTACTTACTTTATCGACCCCAAAAGGATGAAAGGCAAAGTCGACATCGTCAGAATTTGAACTCAGACCATAAAGACAGAAAAAATACCTATTCCTTTACTACCCACAAGGGGCTAAACACAGAAGGGACAAACAAGGACAGACAAACGGATCAAGTCGATTATATCGACCCAAGTGCGTAACTAGTACTTGATTTATCGACCCCGAAAGGATGAAAGACAAAGTCGACCTCAGCAGAATTTGAACTCAGAACGTAGCTGCAGACGAAATACCTATTTCTTTACTACCCACAAGGGGCTAAATACAGAGGGGACAAACAAGGACAGACAAACAGATTAAGTCGATTATATCGACCCCAGTGCGTAGCTGGTACTTATTTAATCGACCCCGAAAGGATGAAAGGCAAAGTCGATCTCGGCGGAATTTGAACTCAGAACAGAGCGGCAGACAAAATACCGCTAAGCATTTCGCCCGACGTGCTAACGTTTCTACCAGCTCGCCGCCTTGCAATAAGCTATAACATCAATATGTACTTAGACAGTGAGCTGGCAGAATCGCTAGCTCGCCGGGCAAAATGCTTAGTGGTATTTCGTCCGGCTTTACAATCTGCGATCAAATTCCGCGGAGGTCGACTTTATCTTTCATTTTTTTTCGGGGTCGATACTTCAGTGTAACGCTACTGTCCTATCGAGCCTTACTTTTTGTCAAATGAATTTCAGCTTTTTTTTTACATTTATGAAGCAACGTATTGATTAATTACAGTTCAGGAGTTGCGGATTTTTTTTTTCAGTCCTGCTTTCGAAAGAATCCCGAACTAAGACCCTTTACTCTTACTCTTTTACTTGTTTCAGTCATTTGACTGTGGCCATGCTGGAGCACCGCCTTTAGTCGAGCAAATCGACCCCGGGACTAATTTTTTTGTAAGCCCAGTATTTATTCTATCGGGCTCTTTTGCCGAACTAAGTGACGTGAACACACCATCATCGGTTGTCAAGCAAGCAATGCTAGAGGGACAAACACAGACACACAAACATTTACACACATACATACATACATACATATATATATATGTATATATATATATATAATATATATATATACATATATACGACAGACTTCTTTCAGTTCCGTCTACCAAATTCACTCACAAGGCATTAGTCGGCCCGAGGCTATAGCAGAAGACACCTGCCCAAGGTGCCACGCAGTGGGACTGAACCCGGAACCATGTGGTTGGTAAGCAAGCTACTTACCACACAGTCACTCCTGCGCCTATGAAAAATAAAAAAAAAATTAACAGTTACATCCCATTTACTGTAACAACTGAAGACTTCAGTCCAGACAAGGCCCCAGCAACCACCGCATACTAACATACATTACATCTCGTTTTCTTTTCGGGTGTATCATATTCAGTACTGGTTTTATTTTTTGAAGACGGTGTGTTTGTATTTAAAGGAAGAATATACTATAGTAATTTACTGGTCGAACGACGATATGGAGGCTTTTACATCTCGATCTGGAGTATTCCGGGACTGTATGATGATGATGATGATGCTGCTGCTGCTGCTGATGATGATGATGATGATAATGGTGATGATGATGATGATGATGATGATGATGATGATGAGGGTGATGATGACAACGACGACGATGATGATGATGATGATGATGATGATGAACGTGATGATGATGATGGTGGTGGTGATGATGATGATGATGATGATGATGATGATGATGATGATGGTGATGATGATGATGATGGTGATGATGAAGATGATGATGATGATGATGATGATGATGGTGGTGGTGGTGATGATAATGATGATGAAGATGATGAGGAGGAGGAGGATGATGATGATGATTACAACAACAGCAGCAGCACACAAACCGTAAATTTTTATTCTTTTGCTGAGATACAAATCTTCAATCCTGTGTTTTTAAATCCATTTCTTGTTGTGCCTTTTGTAATTTCGTTCTTTGAGATGGCGTCTGTAAGCATTCAGTAGAATCCACCACTTCATCACTTATCTCTCTCCCTATTCAGTATCAATTTACTCGAGCTGAAAGTCATAATTACTCATTCCATTAAATTCATCTGCTTGTTCTACCTCTTTACGAATTCATCCAACCAGATACAATTCTCCACAATCTCTCCCCTGTTTTTTTTGTTTGTTTTTTTTTTTCACTGGGGTTAGCCATCTTATTTTCACTGTCTCCAAAGTCGCCATCACTGATAAATTAAATGTATACAAATCTCAGACAAAAACTTTGGTACAGAGGTAACACAATTTACCAAAACTACTTGTTTTTCTGCTCGATATATTCTTTTACTCTTTACTCTTTTACTTGTTTCAATCATATGACTGTGGCCATGCTGGAGCACCGCTTTTAGTCGAGCAAATCGAACCCCAGGACTTATTCTTTGTAAGCCTAGTACTTACTCTATCAGTCTCTTTTGCCGAACCGCTAAGTTCCGGGGACGTAAACACACCAGCATCGGTTGTCAAGCGATGTTGGGAGACAAGCACAGACACACAAACACACACATACACACATACATACATACAATATATATATATATGTTATATATATATATATATATATATATATATATATATATATATATATATATATACACATATATACGACAGACTTCTTTCAGTTTCCGTCTACCAAATCACTCACAAGGCATTAGTCGGGCCGAGGCTATAGCAGAAGGAGAAGACACTGCCCAAGATGCCACGCAGTGGGACTGAACCCGAACCATGTAGTTGGTAAGCAAACTACTTACTACACAGTCACTCCTGCGCCTATGAAAATTTAAAAAAAGACATTAACAATTACATCCCATTTACTGTAAAACCGAAGACTTCAGTCCAGCAGAGACCCCAGTAATCAACGCGCATACTAACATACATTACATCTATCTCTTCTTTTCGGAGGTTATTATTCAGTACTGGTTTTATTTTTGAAGACGGCTGTGTTTGTATTTAAAGGAAGAATATACTAAGGTAATTTACTGGTCGAACGACGATATGGAGGTTTACATCTCGATCCGGGCTATTCGGGATGAATGATGATGAGATGATGATGATGATGATGAATGATGCTGATGATGGCTGGATGCTGACGACGACGACGATGACGATAGTGATGATGATGAGATGATGATGATGATGAGATGATGATGATGATGATGATGATGACATGATGATGATGATGTGATGATGATGATGATGAATGGTGATGATGAAATGATGATGATGATGAGACGAGATGATGATGATGATGATGATGATGATGATGGTGATGATGATGATGATGGTGGTGATGATGATGATGATGATGACGACGATGATGATGATGTGATGATGGCGATGATGACGATGAGACGATGATGACGACGACGACGACGACGATGAGGATGTGATGATGATGATGATTATGATGATAACAGCAGCAGCACACAAACCGCAAATTTTTATTCTTTTGCTGAGATACAAATCTTCAATCCTGTGTTTTTAAATCCATTTCTTGTTGTGCCTTTTTGTAATTTCGTTCTTTCTTTAAGATGGCGTCTGTAAGCATTCAGCAGAACCCACCACTTCATCACTTATCTCTCTCCCTATTCAGTATCAATTTACTCGAGCTGAAAGTCATAATTACTCATTCCATTAAATTCATCTGCTTGTTCTACCTCTTTACGAATTCATCCAACCAGATACAATTCTCCACAATCTCTCCCCTGTTTTTTTTGTTTGTTTTTTTTTTTTCACTGGGGTTAGCCATCTTATTTTCACTGTCTCCAAAGTCGCCATCACTGATAAATTAAATGTATACAAATCTCAGACAAAAATGTTGCTACAGAGGTAACACAATTTACCAAAACTACTTGTTTTCCTGCTCGATATATTCTTTTACTCTTTACTCTTTTGCTTGTTTCAGTCATTTGACTGTGGCCATGCTGGAGCGCCGCCTTTAGTCGAGCAAATCGAACCCCAGGACTTATTCTTTGTAAGCCTAGTACTTACTCTATCGGTCTCTGTTACCGAACCGCTAAGTTACGGTGACGTGAACACACCAGCATCTGTTGTCAAGCTATGTTGAGGAGACAAGCACAGACACACAAACACACACACACACACATGCATATATACAAATATATATACATATATACGACGGGCTTCTTTCAGTTTCCGTCTACCAAATCCACTCACAAGGCTTTGGTCGGCCCGAGGCTATAGTAGAAGACACTAGCCCAAGGTGTCACGCAGTGGGACTGAACCCAGAACCATGTGGTTGGTAAGCAAGCTACTTACCACACAACCACTCCTACTCCTATGCCGACATTTTAAATAACATCGACCCTTACCTCAAAAACAAGAAGTCTTTAACAAACTTTCTCTGTCCACCCACATCAAACTTCCAGATTACTTACTAATTAAGGCATCACACTATATAACATCGCATGCCACTATCTAACTATGCCCATGAAATATTTGGCGCTTAAAACAAATTAAGAGTTTGGTGCCGACTACATTTAGAAGCAAAAGTATTTTACTTTCAAGCCGTCCGAAGCAGCCAGACAAGTGACTAAAAGAAACCCCTTCCGCTATTACATAGTCTTCTTTAGTTAAATTTCAAAAGTTAACCAAGAACAACCAATGGATTCTTGAGGCGTGAGTTTAGGAAGACATTTCATGTTTAGTCACAATAACGTTGCATCAGTGCTGAGCGAAAAAGAATATTGTCTACAACTCAAGCAAATTAAACCTATTGTCTGTAATTTAATGACTAAAAATGAACATATATTTTCACAATATGCAATCTAAATGCAGAAGGTTCTTTTGGATCTTTGCAATGTAGGATTCTATGAACTTTCCAGAAACTCATTCGATGGTGTGTTGAAGAGTTCTTGGCTGTAAGGATGTCATGAAAGATTTGGTTGGAGGCCTAGTCTTCCTAGTTCTTTTACAGGACTGAGAAAAACTGAAAGACAGCTGCAATAAGTGTGCGAATCTGAGAGGAGAATATGTTGAATAAAGTTGTAATTAATTGATCCTCCAGTATTTTCTTTTATTCAGAGCCAGGAACTTTTCATCACCCCTTCGTAGTCCAAGAAGGCAGTTTAATTCAACTCCAACTATCTCATTAACAATTAAACACAGCTATTTTATACAAAACTTTTCTATTCCTTCTATACAACGTCACTGCCAGGCACGATGGTGATGCTTGAAATTTAGACATATTCGGAGACCTACAATGCAAAAATTCTGTGAAGTTATATAGCCCTGGTGTGGTGCCCGATATTAATTCAAAAGTCATCGTTCTTTCAAACTTAACCTAAATTTCTTGCTCAACTCTGTAGAATGTTTCTATCATATCGTTTCGTTTCTAATATTGCTATATATAGTTTGATTTTAAAATCATTCTTCTTTAACTTGACCTTCCAGCACTACATATACATTACCATATTCTTATTGTAGATACAGGCCTCTCAATCATTCTTCACGATGCATGCATTTTTAGAGAAAATATTGAATCATTTTTATGTTTCTTATTTTTGACCGCGTTCACCTTATTCCTAATCCTTTCACCTCTTTTCCTTCACACAGATACTCAAGCACATACATACTTACACAGACACACACACACACACCTTACCATACATATTTTTACCTCTATTTTCAAACGTTCAATATTCTATATTCCATTTACCTATTCATATTTTCTTTTACGTATTTTCTTTCTTTCTTTCTCCATTGTCCCGTTCTTTACTTACTTTTTTCCCCCCCCCAACATTCAATCTCGGTTTCACATTATCGTCTTTTCTCTTTTCTGATCTATTATTCCATATTTCTTTTCTTCTTTCTACTTTCTTTTATTTATTTTTTTTTTTATTATTTCTCCCACACTTCTCTGTTTCGTTTCGTTATTCGTCTTTCTCCCATTTATTTCTTTAGTTTGCCCTTTTCAACCATTCTTCCATTTTCAATCTCCATTTTCGTCCTTTTATTTGCTAAGATCATCGAGAATATTTAGATTTCTCTTATGAACTCAATCGACCAGCGAAATAAGCAATAAGCAATATCAGTTTCCCGTAGCATTCACTAAGCTTAGAAGTGCCTGTGGCATGTTTAGGATCGTAAACTTCTCAGCAAAGTAGATAGGAAGACAACAACACTTATTAATAACAGATATATCAAAGATACAGGCTTAGAAGAAATATATGTCATCATCAATATGTCTTGCGTCTATTTACTGAATTTTTTATGAACACTTCTAATAGTGGTCCGGTATTACGAAGCTTTTAATAACCAGAAATTTATAATTGCATTTTTATATTGGCAGAGTTTGCTTCAGCGAAGGCTTAACTCAAATTTCATTTGTATTCTTTATTCTTCTGTCAAAGTTCATATTTATCTATAATGATTGTTTATTACTCTACCGTCCCTATTCTTGCTTTCCATTACTATAATGCATAAAAATTCGGAATAAAAATTGATTTTTAAGAATTTCCCCACCAAATAAGGATTTGGAGTTTTCTTTCACAGAATACATTCCGACGCCATTTGTCTGTTTCTTCAGTATTTTGGCTTTTTTTTTTTTATTAAATTCATTTCTTTCCTTTACAATGTGTTTTACGATTTTCTTACGCTTATAAGCTTTAGTAAACTGATTTATATTTTCTGACAAGTTGATATACTGTTGTAAGCAACATATCTTTCCAAATTAAATAGCTAATACAGCAAAATTCAGAAATAAAATGTCCGATGCCAAATAACCAACACATGAACATTTTTTTGGCGAGTTACTTTGCAATATCTGAATCGAAAAATGTGAGAAAAGAATCGATATAGAATTTCACTATTTATTGCAGGCCACCAACTGTATTAACAATTTACAGCTGGCAGGACTGAAAACGATTTCAATTTAAGCTTCTTTGATAATTTAGAAACAAAAATAAATTAGGAATTTGATGAATTTTAATGAGAAACCACATTGAGTTTTATTTGTTTTTGTATTTGTGAGACTGAAAAAAAATAAAGTAGTTCATACAACCTTTGGGTTGTTACACGGAGTAGATATATTTCGGTGAATTATTTAGTAAATATTGTTTGTTTCACATACAGTTATACTGAACGAGAAGGAGAAAGCGGTGAGACCTCAAAGAGGTGTATGACAAGAGTAGCAATAAAGTGAGTACTTCACGAATGGAATTGTTGGCAGATAGACATATAGAAAAAAATGGTGCTTAACAGTGTTATAGTAGTTGAATATTATTTATAAATGAAGATATTTTTGCAGAAAGAGCAGTACTTCTGTGATACAGAATTGAATATATATGTATCTGTGTGTTTCTCTATGTATGTATGTATGTATGCATGTATGTATGTATGTATGTATGTATGTATGTATGTATGTATGTATGTATGTATGTGTATGTATGTTGTGTGTGTATGTATGTATTATATGTATGTATGTATGTATTTATGTAAGCTTATATTAATTACATGTGTGTTGCATATATATATATATATATATATATATATATACATACGTACACACATATTCTATCTACTATCTATCTCTCTCTATATGTATATGTGTGTATGTGTGTGCAAGTGTGCGTATGTGTGTGTGTTTGTGTGTGTACATGATATATATCTATATGGGTGTGGTGTGTGCATGTTTGTGTATGTATGTATATATGCGTGTATGTGCGTGAGTATGTGTTTATGTGTTTGCGTATATATATATATGTGTGTGTGTGTGTGTGTGCGTGTGTGTTTGTTTATATTAGTGTGTGTTCAAAACGGTACAGCCGAACAGGTATATCCTGCGGCCTTATCGTCTGATTGAATTATCACCACCCATATCAATGAAATAAATTCTAGATAAAGCTACCAGACAAAAACAACCTTTTTTGCTACGATATAGCAAAACAAAAACAGTTCAATGCTATGCTCCAAATTATTCGTAGATCAGTAATTAAAACTAATGAAGCTAGATGAATATTCTTTTCTATTCTAGGCACAAGACCAAAAATTTTGGGGGAGGGAGGCCAGTCATCCCAATACGCAACTAGTATTTAATTTATCGACCCCGAAAGGATGAAAAGCAAAAAAAAAAAAAAAAATCGAGGTGCAGGAGTGGCTGTGTGGTAAGTAGCATGTTTACCAACCACATGGTTCCAGGTTCAGTCCCACTGCGTGGCACCTTGGGCAAGCGTCTTCTACTATAGCCTCGGGCTGACCAAAGCCTTGTGAGTGGATTTGGTAGACGGAAACTGAAAGAAGCTCGTCGTATATGTGTATATATGTATATATGTGTATGTATATATATATATGTGCGTGTGTGTGTTTGTGTTTGTACCCCTAGCATTGCTTGACAACCGATGCTGGTGTGTTTATGTCCCCGTTACTTAGCTGTTCGGCAAAAGAGACTGATAGAATAAGCACTGGGCTTACAAAAGAATAAGTCCCAGGGTCGATTTGCTCGATTAAAGGTGTTGCTCCAGCATGGCCGCAGTCAAATGACTGAAACAAGTAAAAGAGTAAAAAGAGAGACCGCGGAGGAATTTGAACTCAGAGCGTGAGGACATACGAAATACCACTAAGTATTTTGCCTGGCGTGCTAACATTTCTGCCAGCTCACCGACTTAAGCTAAATGAATATTATTCCTTGAGTATAGTGAGGATTAAGCGACTACAAATGATAAGCAGAAACGGTACAATACTTCAACTATGGATAATATTTTTTCCACACAGAGCAGCGTGATGGGAGAATCGTTAACTCGACAGGTAAAATACGTAACAGCTATTGAGTCCGTCATTACATTGTGAGTTCAAATTCCGCGGAGGTCGTTTTGGTCTTTCAACTTTTCAGGATCGATAAGATAAGTAGCAGCTGAGAACTGGAGTCGATGTAATCGACTTACCAACTCGCCTGAAACCAGTGCCTAATATATACATTAAAATCATGTAAGTCATAATCGTCACAGCTATTTTCCTCAGTAATTTCAGGGTAATATGGTTAAGACAGACTATATATTGTGCCTTTGCCCCTCTTTCTCTCTCTCTCTCTCTCTCTCTTTGATTACTTTGCCCCCTTTTTTTTCTCTCTCTTCTCTCACGTGACCGCCGGTCAACTAGCCTTTCGGCTTCTGACCACCGCCACGAGATCATCGATTTCTTCGTCTGCCGTAAGGCATTATTTTCCAAATATGCCAGCTAAGCTAAGTTGAACTGTCTAAATTCGTAAGACACCCGCTGTTTTTGTCCTGTTATTACTATTATTGTTTTTTGTATTTATACTGTGTGGCATCGTCCATTTTTCTGTCCTTGTTTCGTATACATTCGATCCTTTCACCAAGAAATCTAATGCTCGTAGCTTAGTTTTTCCTTGGGGCTGGCCGGATCGGAGCGATCTCAAGATTAATCAGCCGAAATTGCGAGGATGATCCGGTTTTTGACTGAAGATTAGAGGCTTCGAATGACCCGTCCGTTTTTTGTGTCGTCTATTTGAGTGTTTTGCGTTCTTGTCCCATTTTGTATTTTTATATATAGTTTTTATACATATGTATATATATATATATATATATATATATGCATACACAAATTTGTGCTTATGCAAATATACGCACATACACACACACATATTATACATATTATATTCATACATGACACGCTTCTTTCAGTTTCCGTCTTCCAAATCCACTCAGAAGGTGAAAGTAGAAGAATCTTGCTCCCAAACCAAGAAGCCATGCAGTTGTGCTGAACCCAGAACCACATGTTGGGAAGCAATGTCTTACCACAATATCTATCTATCTATCTATCTATCTATCTATCTATCTATCTATCTATCTATCTATCTATCTATCTATCTATATATCTATCTATCTATCTATCTATCTATCTATCTATCTATCTATCTATCTATCTATCTACTATCTATATATATATATACACACAACACACACCCACACACACACACACACATATATATATATATATATATATATATATATATATATATATATAGTTTGTTGCGAGTTTGCTACCCAGGTATCGGTTATCTTTCGAATTATCCGTAATAAGATAATTCATTTGTCTACTTATATATATATTATATATATATATATATATATATAAGTAGACAAATGAATTATCTTATTACGGATAATTCGAAAGATAACCGATACCTGGGTAGCAAACTCGCAACAAACTATATATATATATATACCCAATAATAACTAGGTTAATATAGGATACATTAATGAATAAATATAATCCAAATTCTTAAACCCTCTTATTTCAGATTTTTACATTCTACTCGTTACTTTGTTTCCAAGCACTCATTCATCTCAGCTCATTAGACAAACGGAAACTTTCTCCAACCAATTATAAATAGTTTTAAGAGTTTTGTAAAGATTTCGTATTATTTCGAAATGGAGACTCTAATATTTCAACGATGCGCTGAAAATAAGAGAAATTCATACATTCCTGCGAGTGTGCGCTCACTAATTTAGCAGTTTGAAGGGGAAGGAAGGATTCTTTAATTGTCTTTCAGATGGAAAATTAACTCAAAACCTACGTGATTATCTTCTATCATAAATCATTCTGTCAGCTTAGAACCTGATTCTAGCAACGTATTAAATTTAGTAATGAACGTTGTTATTCTTGCTATTCACACACACACACACACACACACACACACACACACACACACACACACACATGCACACATACATGCGTAGATACAGATATACATACATACATATATAAATGCATACACAAGTACATACATATATATATGTACATATATATACATATATATATATGCATACATATATATATATATATACATATATATATATATACTTATGTACAAATGTATATATATATGTGTGTGTGTATATATATATATATATGTGTATATATATACATTTATATATACATATATGTATATTACATGTGTCTGTATATATACGATATTTATATTGTATTTGAGAGATGGTTATCTTTTGCCAATAAAAGCTTAATGACGGTGATGATGATGATGACGATGATGTTGATGATGATGATGGTTATTGTTGTTGTTATTATTATTATTATTATCATTATTATTATTAGTCTACGTGAGATCTTTTGTTTCACATTCTTTGACCTCTTCAGTGATTTTCTCTCCTTCATGTCTCCTCTTGTCCTGTCTATTCAATTATTTATATGCATTAATAGATAGATACATACATACATACATTTACATATATATATATATACATATATGCATACACACACACATGTATATAATTTGTTTCATTATTTTGTTAATACAACCCAAATAACAAAACTATTCATTCTATTATTCAAATCAAATTAATTTAGTATTAGTTAATATTCGTTATACTGATACAGATGTTAACATTATTATAATGATAACGGTGTCCTGGGTTATGTTGTTAACATGACAGCAAAATTGCCGAGTTACTTTTTTCACCACTATTAAGGGCCTTCATAAATTTTCCCTCTATAATTTGAAGCTTTTATATCCACGAATTGTTGTACAGAGTTAAAAACAGTTGCTAGAATTAAAGACATTTTACGATATTCAAACTCATATTCAAATGTCTGACTTCAGTTTGTGTGAAACTTGTCTTTGACCGGTAGAAGTACGCCATTTAAGTGCCAGTGAAATATTTGCCGTTGTTTACAACCACTCAATTTTATTAAAAACAAAACAAATCATATGTCTGTGTGTCTCCTATTCTGACTAAAAAAAAAACAGAGGGGAAAAAGGACATGCGGAAATTTATATGGAACAAACACCACCCGAATCATTATTTTCTTATATATCCTTTCATTGTTAGTGTATATTTCTTTATTACCCACAAGGGTCTAAACTCAGAGGGGACAAACAAGGACAGACAAACGGATTAAGTCAATGACATCAACCCCAGTGCGTGACTGGTACTTAATTTATCGACCCCGAAAGGATGAACGCAATAGTCGACCCCGGCGGAATTTGAACTCAGAACGTAGCGGTAGACGAAATACCTATTTCTTTACTACCCACCATGGGCTAAACACAGAGGAGAAACAAGGACAGACAAACGGATTAAGTCAATGACATCGACCCCAGTGCGTAACTGGTACTTAATTTATCGACCCCGAAAGGATGAAAGGCAAAGACGACCTCGGCGGAATTTGAACTCATAACGTAACGGCAGACGAAATACGCCAGCTCGCCGCCTTTTTCATTGTTAGTATAAAGTCTTACTTTCAGAAAATGTTAAATTCAGAAAATGCTACATATTTAGCCCGATTGGATCAATCTGTGAGGCACGTGAATTCTAATTTCGGCGTCGTGGGTTTGAACCTCTCGTTGAGTCTAACTGTCACTTAATTCTCCACATGAAATTCTAGAATTCCTAAAATTTATAATTCCGAAGTTTAAATATTGTCTTTTAAAACATTTTCATTAAAGAATAATATTTCAACAATAATTGACTTTAACCTTCATTAACCTAAAGTCTCGGTTTTATGCAAATATTGAATTCTGCTTGTCTATAAAACTTCGGGTATAGTGTTCAGTGTTAGCCGTCAAAGTTATACAGACAAGAAAGATTGTATTATCGAATAATTCGTAACTAAGTTTGATGAAAATAAATCTTGGCTTCGTTTACTTTACCGCTAATGCATCGTTTCCTTTATCTCATATATCTGTTATTCATCTAACTCTACTTTCGAAGCAATATCAAATGGATGTTTTCTTTAAATGGAAGCAATAGCGATAGTAGTATTTCCATGGTTTCCGGATTTTTAATTATAGCACGCAGTCGTAACCCAAAATATTACGTTGTCTCTACCGAGGCTAAAATAATAGCTTTTTATAAACGCAAGAGCAGACACTCTTGGCAAAGGTGATATCATACTTTCGAACAACGAAATGAAAATCGTCGCTGAATAAGTATATAACGAAAAGCAAATACAGACAAACCGGATATATGATATAGCAAGTTTAAAATGAAACTACTGTATTGTTGAACGTGTTAACCACTCTCCTGCAGGAAGTATCATTAACGCTTTACATAAAGGGAGGTTTCGTACACATAAATATTACTTGTAACAAGCATGGATTCAGAACTTAAAAACGAGAAAATGGAATCTGAGTACTTCTGTTATTCATGCGAGTAAAATTAAATTGTTTCATCGCGAGCTTGGTTAGGGCTCTTCCAGAGTTGCAGACGGAGCCGTAGCTTGCTTTTTTTCATCTTACTCGAGATAACAACTAAATTTCTCTACCAACGCCTTACTATATTCTGAACGTCTTACTTCCCTGGGCATGGATACATTGAAACTCCGACGTCTGGCAGCTGATTTGGTAGACACCCATAAAATTATTAACCATCTTACTAACAATAACTCTGAGCACCTTTTCAAACTCCACCTGTCTAACACGCGTGGACATGTTTACAAAGTCAGAAAACAGCACAGCTTCCATGACTTTCGGAAACAGTTTTTCACGCTAAGAGTTGCTGAAGCATGGAACAAACTGCCGACATCAGTTGTTAGTTGTCGGAGCACTGCATCCTTCAAAACTTCCATGCTTCCTGAGATTCGTCAACACAACACCTTATTTTCTCCCCTCCATACACATAAAAGCATGTATCTGATTCATACACTGTTCACTTTCTAGACATTTGTACAATACTGCATATATTTTATACGCACTTTTGACAAGTTGTAGTGCACCTGAGCACTGTAGACAATAATTTCATTATATTATTATTATTATTATTATTATTATTATTATTATTATTATTATTATTTGTAGGAAATGAAAAGCATATCAGTTAATGTCTTGTCAGATAAACCACGCTTGCACTAGGTTAGAACATCTTCGGACGTAGGTCTCCTCGCTAGAACTGACAATAATTTGGAACTGCACAACAGCAGGCAGTCTTTCTAATATCAAACTTCTCTAAATAGGCATAACTCCTCTAATACCTATGAGACAGAAAGTAAATATCGGTCTATTCATATATTGATCTCTTTCACCAGTAAGAGGAACATCAAAGTTTGTTTTTCTTTCTTTTTTGTTAATAATGCAACACTTTGTCTTCAAAGAAATGAATTATATATATATATATTTACTTATTATCTCTGCAATTTCTAAAATTGACCTGCCTAAACCTTCCAGTCTGGCATGACTGAGATTTTAACTTAAGTCATTAGTCATTACGGGATACTATTATTGCTTGTTAAGCGTAAGTTATCTTCCTTGGGCTGGTTTATAACAAATTTAAAGTTTGTTCTAAAAGTAATATAAGTGGAGAAAAAGTGTACAGGTTAAAGGATTGAAATCTTAAGCTTAAAATGATACATACAGGTGCAGGCATGGCTGTGTGGTAAGAAGCTTGCTTACCAACCACATATTTTGGGGTTCAGTCCAACTGCATGGCACCTTGGACAATTGTCGTCAACTATAGCATCGGGCCGACCGAAGCCTTGTGAGTAGTAGACGGAAACTGAAAGAAGCCCATCGTATATATATATATATATATATATATATATATGTGTGTGTGTGTGTGTGTGTGTGTGTGTGTGTGTGTGTGTGTGTAATTATGTGTAATACTGTGTTTGTCCCCACCGCCATCGCTTGACAACTGATGCTGGTTTGTCCATGTCCTTCCGTAATATAGCAGTTCGGCAAAAATGACCCATAAAATAATTACTAGGCTTATAAAGAATAAATCCTGGAGTCGCATTCTTAGACTAAAATCATTGAAGGCGATGCTCTAGCATGGCTGCAGTCAAATGACTAAAACAATAAAAAAGATAGAGTAAGAAGAATAAGCGGCGAAAATGTTTAAAAGTTTGAATATATGAAGTTATAAAGAAAGGGAAAGCATTTTGTTACGTCATATGATTTAGATTGATAGGAATTTTTTTTTTTTTTAAAGATAGTCGGGAGAAATAAGATAACAAAACAGTTAAAACCAAGAAGAATATCGTGATAAATACTTATGTTAGTTAGTTAGTTAGTTAATTTGGCTCAAAAGCAAGTAGCAAGGCCATGTAGGGGGACATGGAGTTAAGTACAGGGTGGTGTTCATGTAAAGAGTTCAGGCCACTTGAGGTCAAGGGAGGCTTTGAACAAAGCGGTCGTTGGCATCTTCACCATCTCGTCTGGCGGCTTGTTCCACGGATCCGCAACCCGGACGGAGAAAGCTCCTCTCCTTCGATTGAGATGAAATCGTCACAGGTAGAGCTTTTCGGAATGACCCCGCAGCCGACGCTCTGGAGCAGGAGTGAAGAACAGCTCTTTCGAGAGGTTACACTTCCCGCTTATGATGTTGTGGGCGAGAATGAGATCACCACGGCGGCGGCGTTTTTCAAGAGAATAAAGGTCGAGCGTCCTCAGCCTTTCTTCATAGGACAAATTTTTGAGACCATGAACCATGCGGGTAGCCAGCTTCTGGACTCTTTCGAGATGCTGTATGTCTTTGAGGAGATAAGGAGAAGAGGCTTGAATCCCGTACTCCAATATGGGTCTCACCAGCGTGACATAGAGTGGTAGGAATATGGCTGTTGTGAGCATTCCGAATGACCGTCGAATCATATATGGACAATCAGAGTGGTATATTCTTGTGTTTTTAGCAAATATTTATTGAAATGACGATATCTGTTGAATAGACCTGGTTTAACATTTAAATAATCCCCGGAAGCTTTCAGGTTTTCGTGCAAGAATTTTGTCCATTCTCTACATAATCCGCATGTTTTTGTACAGTTTCTTTATAATTTAGATCTTATGAGTATCATTCATATTATCAAATCCAGTACTGCGTTATTTTAAAATTCCTTATGTAATTAGATAATTCGTTGCATTGTCCTTTGCGATATTTCTCAAGGAAGAATTGCGGTTAAATGTTTATATATAACTTTAGCTATAGCTAAACAGCTTTATGCACGGTATTTGTATTTGTTTTGGTGGATGTTATCTCTGCTTCGTAAATAATGGCTTCAGTGTTGCATGACTTATATAGGAGAAATGTATTTCTATTTAATCATTTGTCGTTAACACTATTACTTTGTAGGATGGGGACCTTTTCACATCGGTGGTGCAGCAGAATGACAAGATATTAAGTTTTCATATTGATAGCATATTTCAGATAAGGTTTATTTTTATTGAATTTGTTTCTCTATCGCTGATTGATGAGGTAATATGTATTTATAAAAGTTTTTTTTTTTCTCTTTGCTATATTAGACGTTTAGGGAAAAGAGGGTATGAATCGGGTAATTGAACAGTTATATTTCTCATAAGTCGTGGGAAGATTAGATATATACTTGATCTTCTCTTTGGTTCTACTATTATTGTCAAAAATGTCTTTATTTCATGACAGGTTACAGGTTCTCCTGACATTAATTATCATCCTTTTGGAAAATATAGATGGATGATAGGATTATGTGTTAATATATGCAGGTTTATCATTAAGTTTACAGTATGTTTTGCTTACGTCACTGGTTAAATTGAGAGTAACATTTAACATATTTGCAATAATTTCGTTAGTTCTGATAGTTAACTTTATACAGGAAATTTTGAAGGTATATACCTACATACACACAAACACGCATATTATCAGTTGGAACATCAGTTTTGAAAAAGACTTGAAAATGCATATTCTCAGGAAATATTCTGAATCTGCAGCACTTTCAGTCCTCAAAACGCATGAAGAGAAATATGTTTGCGAGTTATTAACATCACGCCCTGGAGGGATGAATACAACGACAGGAAAATTTCATCATATTTACACAAAACGGATTGATTAGATATTCTTCTTAATCTTTTTCAATTTTACTTTTCTTTTCTTTTTTCTCTTTCTTTCTTTTTCCTTTTTCCAGTTGCAAACTTGAAAAATGAAGACTGATAATGTCATCCCCTCAATGTGGGAACGCTGGTTGCCCTCGTTCAAATTTTGGATTTGAATTTCTATAATTTTGAATTTCTATGTATCGCTTTTCATTTTGAATTCGACAAAGACAGGCAAGCTGTCGAAATATCGCTCCACTAATAAAATATCTATTGCAAACGCATCGCGCTCTTCGTATTCTTTATCTACCGTTGTGGGGGGTTTCGTCAATCCTTTTAAAACATTATTATTATTATTATTATTATTATTATTATTATTATTATTATTATTATTCAGTAGTTTAATTTTTATAGCGTGCTTTCACTTCACTACCGAGCGCAGCTCTGTGGGCCTTGGGTATGTGCTGTAATTTGTTGTGATGCTCTGATTGTTACTATACTGAAAGTATTTTGCGTAGGATGTGTGCAGTGCCCAGTAGTGCAATTTTCTGTATGTTATATGTGTTTGTAAGTACTGTTGTTTTTGTTATGTATTTGTCTGAATATTTTTTCATCATACCTAATGCGCCTACTATGATAGGAACTGTTTCTGTTTTTAGATTCCACATTCGAGTTACCTCTATTTATAGGTTTTTGTATTTTGAAAGTTTCTCCATTTCTTTTAGAGACACGTTGTCATCTGCTGGTATCATTATTATTATTATTATTATTATTATTATTATTATTATTATTATTATTATTATTATTATTATTACTATTATTACTATTATTATTATTATTATTATTATTATTATTATATTATTATTATTATTCATTATCATTATCAATATTATTATTATATTATTATTATTATTATACTATTATTACTATTATTATTATTATTATTATTATTATTATTATCATTATTAATATTATTATTATTATTATTATTATTATTATTATTATTATTATCATCATTATCATCATTATTATTATCATTATTACTATTATTATTATTATTATTATTATTATTATTATTATTACTTTGTTGAGACATTTAGTACTTTCTTTTAGGAATGAAGACAGATGTTCAAATTGCGAATTGTTAGAAAGAAACCCGATAGTTCTTTTCCTTATAGGCTGTCAGTTTAAATCCGTTCAGAAGTACGTTTAGTATTCGTCTATATGAGATCGGAAAAAACCAACAAATAAAAAATGAATCGATTCCCCTATTAACACCCTTCACCACCCTTCAAAATACGAGGCATTGCGCCAAATGTAACAATTATTATCGTTATTTCTCAATATGCATATATCAGATGTATCAAAAGGCCCACTTCCAAGAGCCTCATTTATATACGGGATTGCAGATATTTATCTACTAACATGCGTTATTTGTGAGTATATGTGTGTGTGTGTATGTGAGTGTCTGCGTGCGTGTGTGTTATCTGATGGTCGAATGAATTTCAAAGGAGTTCTTTTTAACTTTTGCAATAGTCCTACTATTATTGTAAGTATATACATATAAATATATATATATATATATATATATATATATATATATTATAATATATATATAATATATATATATACAATAAATATGTGTGTGTTTGTATTATATTCGTATGTATGTTTATGCATGTTTTTATGTATTCACACATATACATATATATTGTAGCTTGGAATTGATCCTATTTTAGTCCAGAATGTTGGAGTCAGCCTGGTTTTTCTGCTGAATTCATTTCTTTCTGATGAATTTTACAAAATATTGGCCCAGCACACACACACACACACACACACACACACATACACACACACACGCGCGCGCGCGCACAGTGAATTTCAATAAACAGGCTGTTCAAGAGGACATGCACAAGAAAGGAATTAGCTTGACGCTCAGACAGCCTTTTGTGTACCAAATCTATTTACAAGATTATTATTTTATTATTATTATTATATTATTATTATTATTATTATTATCATTATATTATTATTATTATTATGTTGTTGTTGGATTATTATCATTATTATTTATGTTGTTGTTATTATTATATTATTGTTATTATTATATTATATTATATTATTATTATTATTATATTATCATTATTATTATTCAGTAGTCTTATTTTATCACATGCTTTCACTGTACTACCGAGCACACTCGGTAGTGTTGGTGATGTGCTTTGTGTCTTGGGTATGTTCTGTGGTTTATTTTGGTGTTTATACTTTCACGGCATTAAAAGTGCTTTACGGAGGATGTGTTTGTTTACTAAATTCAATGGTACCTTTTAACCATGTTCGGTAAGTTCACCGCCATCAATTCACTGTGTTTTTTTTTCTTCAATAAAATACTTTTTAATATAGGCGTAAGAGTGGCTGGTTGGTAAGTAGCTTGCTTACAAAACATGGTTCCGGGTTCAGTCCCACTGCGTGGCACCGGGCAAGTGTCTTCCACTATAACATCGGGCCGACCAAAGGCTTGTGAGTGGATTTGGTAGACGGAAACTGAAAGAAGCCCATCGTGATATATATATATAATATATATATATATATATATATATATATATATGATAGATCGTAGCCACGACACACATTTTTCTCTCTCCTTTTCTGTGTCCTTTTCGGTAGAAGAGCGTAGGCTCGAAAAGTAAAAGACTTTTCTATTCTGAGCATTAAACTAATACATCTGTTGTTTGTACACCGCCTGTCTTCGTCTTTTGTCTTTTTCGTAAAAGGATTACAAAGAATAAGCCCTAGTGTCGATTTGCTCGACTAAAGGTGGCGTTCCAGCATGGCCACAGTCACATGACTGAAACAATTAAAAGATAGTAAAAGAGTATTATTGGTGAGATGCTGTGGATACCTTTTCTCGGTTAACTTTCACTGCGGTGAACTTTGTTTACGGCGAACTTTCTTCAAAGATAGCGGTGAAATTATTTGTTTTGTCTTATATAATAATACCGTAGATTTTTGATGATCATGAAGTGAAGGAAACTCATGTGTCAATGAAAAACATTTCATGAAGGAATGGAGAAGCTTGTAGCATCGATAAGCCAAGTGTGATATAATGCGAGGTGATGTTTCAAAATGATGCTCCTTTACGTTTAAAATATCCGATGTTGTGGAAAATTGTTTAAAAATTAATGAGATTAAAAAAAAACCTCACTAAACGTTGCTGTTGTTACATAAAGGAGCGGCTATGGTTGTCGCAAACGCAGCGACCTGGTTGATTTCATAAGATAAAACCTGCACCGAAGGAGATCTCATCTAGTGATCTGACGTAATTAATTTTCCCGCCAATATGAATCATCAGCGCAATGCAGATAATTAATGAGAAACACTTGTACGAAGTATCTCCAATTGCAAAGAGTGTGTTATACTTTCAAATGATTTACAGTAATTAATCCATATTATGAGTTTTGTTACTACATTTATGTTATTACATTCTCGATGAACAACCAGACTGTTATGGATGGAAGCACTCCGTCGGTTACGACGACGAGGGTTCCGGTTGATCCGAATCAACGGAACAGCCTGCTCGTGAAATTAACGTGTAAGTGGCTGAGCACTCCACAGACACGTGCACCCTTAACGTAGTTCTCGGGGATATTCAGCGTGACACAGAGAGTGACAAGGCCGGCCCCTTGAAATACAGGTACAACAGAAACAGGAAGTAAGAGTGAGAGAAAGTTGTGGTGAAAGAGTACAGCAGGGATCACCACCATCCCCTGCCGGAGCCTCGTGGAGCTTTAGGTGTTTTTGCTCAATAAACACTCACAACTCCCGGTCTGGGAATCGAAACCGCGATCCTATGACCGCAAGTCCGCTGCCCTAACCACTGGGCCATTGCGCCTCCACTACCAGACTGTTATAGTGGATAGGTGTAAGGGCTTTGTATTTTGTTGCTATTTTGTTTTCGAGAGTTGGGGTTCGCTGTTGCTGTTGTTTTCGAGAATCAATATTATTTCTCTGTATCATAAACCAGTCAGATATCCATTATAATTGTTTTAACAATTCATTCTGGTACTAAAGATTCTTTATCATTTTGGTGCATCAACTAACGTCTGAGATGCTTCCGTCCATTCCAGGTGCTCTGAAACTTTTTTCCTGTTATCCGACGTGACATTGTTGGTTTTTCGGTCATTCTCTCTCTCTCCCTCCTTCCAAGGGAGTATTGATATTGATATCCTAAAAATTTGGAGTTTTCCCTCTTATTTATTTCAGTGCACTGCCTTTCCTTTTCGTTAAATAAATTTAAGATTTCTTTTGTTTTTCTTTTCCCAAATTATATATGTATATATATATATATTTATAAATTAGAAAAAAAGCACATTTTATCGATTCAATAATGACATTTTAAATTATACCATTTAGAAAAATTACATATTATAGAAAGATTAAATATAAGATAAAACATATAACAATGATTAAGTAATATGTTATATGTTTTATCTTTCTATAATATGTAATTTTTCTAAATGGTATAATTTAATTTTTCATCATTGAATTGATAAAAGGTGTTTTTTCTTTCTAATTTATACTCTTTATTCTTTTACTCTTTTACTCTCTTACTTGTTTCAGTCATTTGACTGTGGCCATGCTGGAGGACCGCCTGTGGGCATGCTGGAGCACCGCCTTTATATATATTGTATTTTGTGAAATTTGATTTTAGTTTTGAATTGAATTTTTCCCCCGTAAGTTTGGAATAATATTCCCTCATATTATTATTATTATTATATTATTATATTAACACACACACACACATATATAGAGGCGCAATGGCCCAGTGGGTTAGGGCAGCGGACTCGCGGTCGGAGGATCGCGGTTTCGATTCCCAGATCGGGCGTTGTGAGTGTTTATTGAGCGAAAACACCTAAGCTCCACGAGGCTCCGGCAGGGGGGTGTGGCGAACCTGCTGTACTCTTTCGCCACAACTTTCTCTCACTCTTCTTCTGTGGCCTGCTCGCTTAGCAGCGGGGTGGCCGTCATTTGAAGGCTAAAACAATGCGAAGCGCATTGGACCAGCGATGTGTAGCAACATCTGATGCCCGGTCATCACGGTGATATATATATACATATATATCTGTGTGTGTATAGTATACTTTAGTTCCTCTTTTCTTTAATTCGGCTAAGAATGGTCTTGCTAAGCCCGATATCCGCCTCCCCCCCGATACTAGCATGACCACTGAATAGACGATCAAATCTTTAGCCTGTTGCTATTCAGATTTATTTCTGCGTAAATAATTTATTGCAAGCATTGCTCGAATTATTCTTTTATGAAGATATCTGTTCATTCGTAGCTTCTGCAGTCCCTTTCTCTTGATCCATATTCATTGATTTTGTTATGGCAGTTTCTGTTTTTCTTTATTGCGTCTGATAGATTTTTCCGTAATGTTTTAACTCTGGTTAATCTATCGTGATGTGTATTTTTATTATGCTTATTGTCAATTGTGTGATCGAGTATGTATTTTTTGTAGCAGCTGAGCATTTGGTTGGTTGTTTCCATGGGCACATACGTGGTCATCATCCTGTTTTCCTTTTGTGTTTGCTTTTATTCTCGCCGTAATGGCTCCTTTTCACCGTGTGTAATGGGTTCCTTTATATTTTCATTATGTTTTCAAATCTCATTTATTGTACGATATCTACTTTCCTTTTGTGGAGACTTACGTGTTTTTATGCGTAATGGATTATGACGTGATGCTTCTGTTTGTTTGCCAAAGATGACTCTGTGTACTATTTCTCGATTGTTTTGTTTTAATTTTACTCTGCATTTCTGTATAAGAGTTGCACTGTTCCGATCTCTCTCTCTCTCTCTTTACTTGTTTCAGCCAGTTGACTGCGGCCCATGCTGGAGCACCGCCTTTAGTCGAGCAACTCGACCCCGGGACTTATTCTTTGTAAGCCCAGTACTTATTCTATCGGGCTCTTTTACCGAACCGCTAAGTGACGGGGACATAAACAC
>NC_043014.1:41303096-41319002 GCF_006345805.1 Octopus sinensis
GTTGTGTTGTGTGTGTGTATGTGTGTTGTGTTGTGTGTGTGTGTGTGTGTGAGTATTTGTGTGTCTGTGTTTGTCCCCCCAACATCACTTGACAACCGATGCTGATGTGTTTACGTCCCCGTAAATTAGTGGTTCGGCAAAAAGTGACCATTAAAAATAAGTACTAGGCTAACAAAGAATAAGTCCTGGGGGTCGATTTGTTCGACTAAAGGCGGTGCTCCAACATGGCCACAGTCAAATGACTGAAACAAGTAAAAGAATATAAGAATAACAGAATCAAAAGAAGCAAGAACATGTGACTCAATATGCCTGAAGGGCATGGCGTACGTTAGCAAATGTGTGTTCGTGTAAAACAACACGGAAAAATCAACCAAATACTTTAAAGATTATGTCGGAAATATAAACGCACATTATTCAATTTAATGTATGTTATCAAACGTTGTATTATTTAACCAAGTTCTGTCATCTCGCCCAAGAGAAACTAGATGAATGTGTTGAAAAAAATATTTAAATATTCTAATAGTTTTTGTGTGACAGCTATCAGCAGTACACCAATGCCATTCACTGTTATCTCCTTTTATTACATACAATTATTTACTGTAATTTATCGCTCTATTATCGGTATCTGATATATATATATATATATATATATATATAATATATATATGTATTATGTATGTATATATATTATATATATATATATTTATAATATATATATATATATATATATATATATATATATATATATATTTATATATATATATATATATATATTTATATATATATATATGAATATATATATATATATATATATATATATATATATTTATATATATATTATATGTATATATATTTATATATATATATATTTATATATATGTATATGAATATCTATATATATTTATATATATATGAATATATATAATATATATATAGGTATATGTATGTGTGTGTTGATGTATATGTATGTATGTACATGTTTGTGGGTGTGTGAGTCGCATTGTTTAGAATAATTAGAATACTCTGTTAACCTCAACCTGTGTCAAGAATCAGGTTAGACGCAGAGCTATGAAATTCAAAAGAACCATATCCAGCAAGTAATACGGTACATTAATACATACTCTTGAGAATTTCATTTTCAATATTTAACAAGCCAGCACCTATCAACCTTCCTATGACCTCTCAGACAAGTAAGAACGTTATATATTCAAACTAAAAGTTGGCCCGAACGCTTGCAGAGTAGTTGAATCTACTAAATATAAAACTGAGAGTTTTTTGTGTACTGGATGTGAGAAAGACTATGAAAAAATCCTGGAATTCAGTACAGTAGAAAATGCAAAGGATAAGGCTTTAAGCCTAAGCATCTGGCTAAAACATATTCGATAGTAAATGCCACTTAAATGCTTCCTACGTAGAAGGCTCATAAATCAAAATGGTAACAAACAACGAAAGCTGGCAACTTCAAAGTGTCACCACGGCACAAGGCAGCACCGACGCAAATTTGGTGACTTTAGATAAATCGTATTGTCATTATTTTCAGTGCGTAACTGGTACTTAATTTATTCGGGGTCGATAAATTAAGTACCAGTTACGCATTGGGGTCGATGTAATCGACTTAATCCGTTCGTCTGTCCTTGTTTGTCCCCTCTGTGTTTAGCCCCTTGTGAGTAGTAAAGAAATAGATAAATAGTATTGTCTTCAATCCCAGGCAATGATTAGGAGACCTAGGAACTCTCTCGCTCTCTCTGTCTGCCTGTCTGTCTGTCTGTCTGTCTTCTCTTTCTCACTTTCTCTCTCTCTCTCTCTCTCTCTGTCAACTTCAAAGTGTCACCACGGCACAAGGCGGCACCGAACGCAAATTTGGTGACTTTAGATAAATCGTATTGTCTTCATTTCCAGGCAATGATAAGGAGCTCTAGGAACTCTCTAGCTCTCCCTGTCTGCCTGTCTGTCTAGCTGTCTGTCTGTCTTCTCTTTCTCTTTCTCTCTCTCTCCTCTCTCTCTCTCTCTCACACACACACACACACACACTCCTAGCCGCAGCCGCCGGTGAACAGGGTCGGATTATGAAGTCAATAATGTTTTAGCTAATAGCAATCCAAGTACGACTGACTAGTATTACCCTCATACTATATGTTAACCAGTTATACCCATTAATAATTGGCCTATCAAAACTAGTTAATGGAATTCACTGACCAGATATATGCATAAAAATTGGTTGATTAGTTCGACGCAAATAAAGTTGGCAGTTCTACACGACCGAATAAGAAATGGCTGACAAGTGAAACTGTATAAGAACTAGTTGACCAGAGCCTGTGAATGTATAATTAGCTTGTTCTACAAACAATAAGAATGAGACCTCTTGTACATTTGAATAAGTTATGAATCTTAAGAAAAACATTTTCCCAATGAATTATCGAAAACTTAGCAAAAATAGAAGATGAATAATTCAAATATGCCAAATTTTATATATATATATTTTAACTTATATTTTATTTTAGCTATTTTTTGAAAATTTAAAATTAATTCATGAAATATTTTTGAACATTTAAATATTAAGCTCGCACTAAATCAGAGAAATTTTTTTTCGATATTTCTCGAGTTTACAATTTGTTTGCATTTGAACATTAATGAGGAGAGTGGTGGCGATTTTATAAATATTGTATTGGTGGGGGTGGTGGTAGATGGTAGTGTTGATGATGAATTTGGAACATAACATAAAAGCTTTTACAGCTGCAAGAAACAATAAATATATTCAACAGAGTATACAAGAACTAGAAAATGGCGCGTATTTAAAGGAAATAAATCAGTGGAAACGAATCACGTGGGCAAGTGAAATTATTGTGTACAGAGAATTCAAAAGCTTGTTGTCAAATGTGGGTGAACGTTGCTAACAACAAAATAGCATATACTGTATATAGATGTTATGGCGGATTAATTTACGGTTTATAATATACGGGAACAAAATTATTTTGCCAAACATTTGCATGAAAGAGAATTCTTTATATGAATTATACTCTTTACTTGTTTCAGTCATTTGACTGTGGCCATGCTGGAGCACCGCCTTTAGTCGAACAAGTCGACCCCAGGACATATTCTTTGTAAGCGAAGCCTAGTACTTATTCTATCGGTCTCTTTTTGCCGAACCGCAAAGTTACGGGGACGTAAACACACCAGCATCGGTTTCGATTCCCAGACTGGGCGTTGTGTGTTTATTGAGCGAAAACACCTAAAGCTCCACGAGGCTCCGGTATGGGGTTATGGCGACCCCTGTTGTACTCTTTCGCCCCAACTTTCTCTCACTCTTTCTTCCTGTTTCTTGAGTAACGCTGCGATGACCTGGCGTGTCGTCCAGCTAGGGGGAACACATACGTCATAGAAACCAGGAAATCGGGCCCATAAGCCTGGCTAGGCTTGAAAAGGGCGAAAATATGTATAAACATTTACTTACATATGTACACTTATACACATAAATAATCTTTTCTACTAAAAGCACAAGGTCTGAAATTTGGGGGGAGGGGACTGGTCTATTATATCGACCACAGTGTTTCACTGGTACTTAATTTATCAACCCCGAAAGGATAAAAACACAGAGTCGATCTCGGTGAAATTTGAACTCAGATCGTAGCGACGGGTGAAATGCCGCTAGGTATTTCGTCGAGCGTGGTAACGATTCTGCCATGTCGGTTTATTTTATATTGTTAGTTACATCCTTTCGTGATAAAACAGAAACAGAAAACTAAGATATTTATTAAACGGTGTCTTCTCTTCTATAATTTTTCATGTACTATCGTCATTTGCTTGGATACAATTTAGTACTACAAGAAAGACGTGACTGTAAATATCGGATAATTTATATATATATATCTGTACCTAAAGATAACAATTCTGCGTTTACACATCCAACGAGTGCGTTTTTCTTCGTTTCACTAAGAAACTTAAAAACCATGTCTGATAATGTTTCATCATATGATTTTTATCACGTTGGTTCGAGCGGATACTTTTATCAAACTACAACCGACAAGAGAGGTTGAAAGAAATAACAAAAAAAAACAAACAAACAAAAAACAAAAAAACTAGGTTTCAGATAAATATCATATATATTTCTAGAACATTCCAGTTATAATAGCTAACAACAGATTGATACTTATATGGCAACGTCAGTTGTCAGTTCATCATATACTCTGTGTCACTTAGAATATTATTTCAGACAAATTTCAGTCAGCAATTTACTTCTTTTCCCTTTTTATATTCTAACTCAGTCAAACTTACTTCAGTAAATCTTTCACGATATAAATTTTGTTTTCATTACACAAGTATTCAAATCTTACTCGTACCTTCGGATATATTTTGAATTTAATTCTCCTTACCTTCTGTGAAGGTACATGGCTCAGTGGTAAAAGCATCGGGCTCACAATCAGAAGGTAATGAGTTCGGTTTCTGGCCCGTCCTGTATGTTGTGTTCTTGAGCAATACAATTTTATTTTACGTCACCCAGCTGTAGAAATAAGTTGCGACGTCACTGGTGTAAAGTTGTGTCGGCCTTTGCGTTCTCCTGGGATAACATCAGCGGCGTGGAGGGCGACTATTGGTCTTCCATGAACAACCTTTATATATATATACGTATGTGTTTCTGTGTCCTTCTTTTTGTATCTATCCTTGCCTTTACAGCTGTTGACAGTCGTGTTGGTTTATTTATAACTCAGTAACTTAGTGGCTCAGAAAAATGGAAAATAAATTTTGGAGAGGATCTATTCAATGAAACATTTCAGAGTGGTATCCCAGTATGGCCGTAGTTGACTAACTGAAACCACCAAAAGTTGAAAGCTTGTTTCCCAAAAACCAACGAATGAACACTTAGGAAGTCGAATAACCAAATAAAGATAAAAAGTCATTTCTATCCAAAGCGTTTTAAGAAAAAGAATAAAAAGTGGAATATCGGTACGGAAAAATCTTTAGAAGAAAAAAACCTGTCGAACAAGTATTTCGGTCCACTCGTTCCCCACTCTAATAGAACCATACCCACCTAGGTAGTAACTCATAGGCGTCCGCCTGCTATTATTTTAATGTCACTTTTAGTTGGGGGATTGAACTCTGTGCCTTTCAATGAGCTTATTGCACGAGTGTATAGGCGCAGGAGTGGCTGTGTGGTAAGTAGCTTGTTTACCAACCACATGGTTCCGGGTTCAATCTCACTGCGTGGCATCTTGGGCAAGTGTCTTCTGCTATAGCCCCGGGCCGACCAATGCCTTGTGAGTGGATTTGGTAGACGGAAACTGAAAGAAGCCTGTCGTATATATGTATATATATATGTATGCGTGTGTTTGTGTGTCTGTGTTTGTCCCCCCTAGCATTGCTTGACAACCGATGCTGGTGTGTTTACGTCCCCGTCACTTAGCGGTTCGGCAAAAGAGACCGATAGAATAAGTACTGGGCTTACAAAGAATAAGTCCCGGGGTCGATTTGCTCGACTAAAGGCGGTGCACCAGCATGGCCGCAATCAAATGACTGAAACAAGTAAAAGAGAGAAAGAGAGAGAGATCACAAAGACCATCACACGTACTTACACTATCTCAAAGAAGGTTCCCTTCCTTCTATGTTTAGTGTTTTGCTGTATTTCTTTTCAGTGTCATCTATTATTCCTTTTCGCTCGTAACAACATTGAGCCCTTCTCACCTGTTTCTGACAAGCGTTTCATCATAACTATTCGTTTGCGACTCGTAATTCCGAGCCGACCTTGTAATTAGAACACGCACCAATTTCCATTACATTTACTATGCAACGGTGACCCCCCTTGCTAGTCGTTACGTGTTGAATTAAGATCGCTTGTCTGAAAATAAAACGAGATGGTGATAGAATTCTTGACGTTAGTACTGTTTGACATGGTTCACCTGGGATTAGAGTAGGACGCATCTATATTTCGTAAAGATTATAATTCCATTTGGTGCAAATCGCTACATCTTTCCTAATCTTCAGTACATTATATTACTTTACAATGCACCAGCGCCCTCTTTAAGGATATCCAAATTATATAAAATCTATATAATTTATAGTTAATATCAGATAATTATACTTTTAGCATATATAATCATATCGAAAAAAAATTATAAGTTTCTGTTTTATAAACAATTTCTGTAAGACGAAAGTTGTAGTTTGATAGAAAATAATGCTGGAGATTACTATAGCGTGATAGCATGTAATTTTGGGGATATAATTTTGATATAAAGTGCACAAGTGAAGAACGTGTTTCTTGCTGCAAAAAGAGAAACGAACAAATGTCAATACCTCGCTAGCAAAACTAATTGACTTTAGTTGGCTTTGCTTCAGCAGTCAACATATTTGAGGCGAATAGAAATATTCATAATACTACGTCTGCTTTTCAGCTGTGTATGTATATGTGCTCGCACGCACATACACATACACACATGCTCTTACGCATATATACACACACACAGACACATACACACACATACGTACCCAAACTCACACGCATATATATGCACACTGAGTAAGCATGTGATGAGTTACACATAGCACGAATTTATAAAATGTAGATGCGTATGCATATGTGTGTGTGTATAAATATATATATAAACATATAGGCGTAAGAGTGGTTGTGGTAAGTAGCTTGCTTACGAACCACATGTTTCCGGGTTCAGATCCACTGCGTGGCACCTTCGGCATATGTCTCCTACTATAGCCTCGGGCCGACCAAAGCCTTCTGAGTGGATTTGGTAGACGGAAATTGAAAGAAGCCTGTCGTATGTATGTATGTATGTATGTATGTATGTATGTATGTATGTATGTATGTATGTATGTATGTATGTATATATTTGTGTGTATGTTTGTGTGTCTGTGTTTATCCCCCCAACATCGCTTGACAACCGATGCTAGTATGTTTACGTCCCTGTAACTTACCGTTTCGGCAAAAGAGACCGATAGAACAAGAACTAGGCTTACAAAGAATAAGTCCTGGGGTCGATTTGCTCGACTAAAGGTGGTACTCCAGTATGGCCACAGTCAAATGACTGAAACAAGTAAAGAGTAAATAGTATACATTCTATCTATCTATCTATCTATCTATCTATCTATCTATCTATCTATCTATCTATCTATCTATCTATCTATCTACTATCTATCTATATCCACACGCAGAATTTATCACATATAGTTCTCTACGAGTGATTGATGATATATAACCTATTTTATCTCCAATAAGATTCTTCTCCCTGATCCCTGTTAGGAAATATTTAACCATATAAATAGAAAACAAATAATTTGAAGGCTGTGCTCCAGCATGGACTTCATTCTTATGGCTAATAGACACTAAAGGACGATTGATTTTCACATTGTACTGCCCAGCCATTTTTCATAATTACTTCAGGTAAAACTAAAATTGATTTCAAATTCAGCTGGTTCTTATGTTATCGACCCTGAAAGGTAAAGTCGACCTCAGAAGAATTTGAACTCAGAACATAAGACGGACGGAATGACGCTGGAAATGTAAATTTTAATTAAATGTTTTTAATTTTAATTAAATTCCAGTTCCCTTTGATATGATTAAATACTATAAGTTTTGGATAATTTTCGGTTAAAAGTTGGAGGTTTTTTATTGTAGCCAGTGAAGGACTGCGTCTGCGCAGTAGAATTTGAAAAGTTAGTTTGTATAAATACGAGACAAGTAGCCTTGTTTGTCTCGTGTGGATATGTTTAACGCTAGGTTGGACCTGCTGAAGAAAATCAGACCTTGTGAGTTCTCCTTGACTCGCTAAAAGAAGATTAGAAACCAATTGGTCTAGGAAACTAGATGGTAAATGTTTTCATTTCCAAATTTATTCCTGTCGAATTTTATCCCCAATGTTTGTGGTTATAGAACCTAGCTGTACTTTCTAGCATGTAGAATCCCTATAAGTGGATTCCTTATATGTTTAAATATACACTATATCGTATGACTAATATATAGTCTTTTTGACTAATTTTTATTACACGTTAGACCACTGGAAATGTAAATTGTAATTAAATGTTTTTAATTTTAATTAAATCCCATTTCCCTTTGATGTGTACCGTTGGCGATTTTTTTCCCTCTGTCTTCCCTTCTCTGGATCTTTCCTTCTCCTATGTTTCCGACGAAGAGCTCCGCTCGAAACGTTAAACCCTCCTTCTTTCCTTCTTTCCTGAGCGTCCAATAATACTATATTTGTTCCACGTTCTCGCGTTGTTGTGTTTTTTTGTGCTTTCTTGTTTGGATTAACTATATATATATATATATATATATATTATATATATATGTGTGGTGTGTGTGTGTGTGTGTGTGTGTGTGTGTGGATGGATGGATAGATAGATAGATAGATAGATAGATAGATAAATAGATAGATAGATAGATAGATAGATAGATAGATAGATAGACCAAGAGACAGATGGGCAAATATCGAAATCTACCGCAGCAATGAACTGATCTTCGAAACCTGTGGCTTCGTCTCTTGTCTCTCGCTGCTAATTTATTTATTTCCCATTCGAGAACCTGACATGTCCATTTGTTCTCATTCTTACATGGACAGGTTTACTAAATGGTAACCAATTTCTATTTAGTGTTTAGTTTCATGACTGACAAACATTTAATGTTCCTGTCTTCCCAAATAGCAGCCATCTTACCGTATCGCTGTCTACACGACTCTCGTTGTCACTTGACTCATTAACACCGCCGCCGCCACCACCAAGACCACCCCCACCACCACCACCACAGTTGTCGTCGTCATCATCATCATCATCATCATTAGCAGCAGCAGCAAGAACATACCTGCTTTCGTTTCTACTAATACTCCTACTCACGCCACTATCTTCTATATTGCCGTAGTACTGCAATTAAACTAATCTCATCACATCCACTACTACTACTACTACTACTACTACTGCTGCTGCTGCTGCTGCTGCTGCCGCTGTTACTACTACTACTACTACTACTACTATTGCTACTACTACTACTACTACTACTACTACTATTACTACTACTACTACTACTTCTACTACTACTACTACTACTACTACCACCACCATCACTTAGAACCACTCGCAATTTTCCTTACGGCATCCCGCTGTCAACGCAACCATGACAACTCAACACTTACGTACAAACCTCACTATAATCACACTCATTACTCCAGCACCATCTTTTTCTACGATTCCAGCTCATCTCTTTGCATAGAGTATCACGTGACTATACCTCTCCAATATTCAGCATCACGCATTTGAGCTCAGAAACCATTAGGTAATAAGTCCGGCAATTTTAACTGCTAACCTATTTTGACTTCACACGCACACAAACAGTCACATCGCTCACTAACGTCTACATATACAAACAATTTAAACCTATTTATCTCAGAGAAGAGTTTTAAATTGCGGTCGACGTCTCTTTGTAATTTTTATCAATATATGATTAATCCAGCTTTGTTGAAGAGAGAGATTCGAAGTTGCGTGCTGGCGTTTAGGATTCGTGTTTTTTTTTTTTTCTATTTCTAGAAGACACCACTTTGAAACGAAGTGAAATTGTAACCGCATGTGTGAAACATTATACGTACTCTTTTACTCTTTTACTTGTTTCAGCCATGTGACTGAGGCCATGCTGGAGCACCGCCTTTAGTCGAGCAAATCGACCCCAGGACTTGTTCTTTGTAAGCCTAGTACTTATTCTATCGGTCTCTTTTGCCGAACCGCTAAGTTATGGGGACGTAAACACACCGGCATCGGTTGTCAAGCGATATTGGGGGCGGACAAACAGACACACAAACATATACACACACATACACACACACACACACACACATATATATACATATATACGACAGGCTTCTTTCAGTTTCCGTTTACCAAATCCACTCACAAGCTACTTACTACACAGCCAATCCTGCGCCTATACATGGACAAATATATAAGTATGTACTTCTGTAATCGTGTGTGATCTAAAGTGAGTGTTGTTGAATAGTGGGAATTTGTGATTGTGTGACGTTCGAATCTTTAGAGTTCCGGAAACTGAGGAGTTGATCGAAGTTTTGTATCTTTATCAAGACAATTCACGACAATCCAGATCACACATACACACCCAAAATAGCGTTAAGAATGAGAGGTGTTTTGGACCTCCAGTGATGAGTTTGGGTAGTGTTAGAAAGTCCTAACAAACCCATATATTAAAATTGTTAACGGCAAACGTCCCCCAAAATGAATGGCTTGCTCTTCTTGTAACTAATGTGTTCAAAGTATTACCCTTAAAGCGTCTAAATTGTATTGAAAGGTAAAGGGTTCTGAATAGTCCAGCTGCCCCGCACATTCTATTTTATATATTGGAATAGTGAGAGAATTGCTTGGTTATGATTCCATGAACATCATATGCATGGGGTCGCACTATAACAGTCTTATGTTTTGACAATAAAAAAAATTAATGTCGCTAATATAGGCGCAGGAGTGGCTGTGTGGTAAGTAGCTTGCTTACGAACTACATGGTTCCGGCTTCAGTTCCATTGCGTGGCACCTTGCGCAAGTGTCTTCTACTATAGCCTCGGGCCGACCAAAGCCTTCTGAGTGGATTTGGTAGACGGAAACTGAAAGAAGCCTGTCGTATATATGTATATATTTATATATGTTTGTGTGTGTGTGTTTATGTGTTTGTGTTTGTCCCCCAACATCGTTTGACAACCGATGCTGGTGTGTTTACGTCCCCGTAACTTAGCAGTTCGGCAAAAGAGACGGTAGAATAGGTACTAGGCTTACAAAGAATAAGTCCTGGGGTTGATTTGCTCGACTAAGGGCGGTGCTCCAGCATGGCCACAGTCGAATGACCGAAACAAGTAAAAGGGTGAAAGAGTAATAGATAGTAACATTATTTGATAGGGTACGTAGCTCGGAGATCATGGAGTTTGTCTAGATCACGTAGTTACTTCACAACATTGAGAAGTCACGACTTCGGTACCATGGACATGTGCCTCGAATGCTTCAGGAATGTGTCACAGGACAGATTCTTCAAGGCGAGTCAACCAACTGGAGATCTTGGATATAAACTAACATTGAGATGATTGGTTAATTTGATGTTCTCAGCTGGTCCCGCTTGGGAATCCAGCAGGAAATTTAATGATAGTTGCTCCTGGTAAAACTCTGTGTAGAAGGGGTTTGGGAATTCTGCCCCCAGAGATCTCTCAGGAATAGTGGGCGGCTAAAACTGATGGATGGATGGATGGATGGATGAAATAACTCATGTCGCGGAAATACCAAAGAAAATTTATTTCCGAAACGTCAGCATTCACATTCCTCACACCTACGCACACCATTAATATATTCCTATTATTATTTTTTCTGTCTTTTTTTCTAATATCTCGCTGGTATATTGCAGTGAGCTGGCATAATCGTTAGCACGACACGCAAAATACATAGCGGCATTTCGCCCGTATTTACGTTCTGAGTTCAAACGCCACCGAAGTCGACTTTGCCTTTCAACATTTCGGGATCGATAAAATAAGTACTAGTTGAATACTGGGTTCGATGTAAGCGACTATCTCCTTCCCCCAAATTGCTGGCCTTGTACTTATAGTGGAAAGGATTATTTTTTCTTTGTGTTATTTTAATATTTCGCCAGTATATTGCGGCGAGCTGGCAGAAATGTTAGCACGCCGGGCGAAATGCATAGCGGTATTTCGTCTGCCGTTACGTTCCGAGTTCAAATTCTGCCGAGGTCAACTTTGCCTTTCATCCTTTCGGAGTCGATTAAATAAGTACCAGTTACGCACTGGGGTCGATATAATCGACTTAATCCGCTTGTCTGCCCTTGTTTGTCCTCTCTGTGTGTAGCCCCTTGTGGGTAGTAAAGAAATAGATATTTCGTCTGCCGCTACGTTCTGAGTTCAAATTCCGTCAAGGTCGACTTTGCCTTTCACCCTTTCGGGGTCGATTAAATAAGTACCAGTTACGCACTGGGGTCGACATAATCGACTTAATCCGCTTGTCTGTCCTTGTTTGTTCTCTCTGTGTGTAGCCCCTTGTGGGTAGTAAAAAAATAGGTATTCGTCTGTATTTTCGTTCTGAGTTCAAACGCCGCCTTTCAACCTTCCTGGGTCGTTAACATAAGTACCAATTGAGCACCAAGGTCGACTTACCCGCTCCTCGAAATTTCTGGCCTTGTGCCAAAATTTGAAACTAATATTTAGCCAGTATTGCAGATCCATGCATAGTTCAAAATAATTATAAATGCCTCTTGTAAAATATTAAGTGGCTTTAACAACGATGACTATGTTGATATGTGGTACATCGAAGGAAAAACCTGATTCGCTTTACGTATTCCTATTTCTTCTATATATTCATTTAAGGATTAAACTCAGGCGTTTCAACAATAACTGATGGGAAATGGCTAAACTAGAAATTGAATCTATATTTCAAACTCGCCTTCCCACCTCTTTACGGAGATTGCACATTTATAGTACACTGTCTATCAAGCTCCGGTTGTAGTGCAACTTCAAAAACTTAGTAATTCGTGGCGCTGATACATTATATCACCTACTACCATGAACTTGTAGACTCTACTCAATGAAGCATTCTACTAATTTATACTTCATACCAAATCAATAACTTAGGCGAAAAGTCGCTGCATTAATATTTCCTTGTCAAAATATTAATATATTTAACGATTGAATTTCATTGAAATATACAAATCCGTACGGGTTAAAGGTCAAATACATAAATATTTACTACACGTATAACAAATATACGCATATCTCTGGCTACTTAAACATATCAAAAGGATAAACATTTGATATACATTATACAGGATATCAGTAATAAAAGTAGATTAGCTTAGAACTTTCTGGGGAATAGGAAAAATTCGATAGATATTGCAACATATACGATATCTATCATTAAAAACAAGATAGATATTGCAGCTACACAACTTCCATCTTGAAAAAAAAAAAAAGACACAAAACTTTCCTGGTTCTTTGCTCCTAGAATATTCTGCCAGGAACCAAAGTTGCAGTGTTTTTTTTTTGCTTTTAGATGCATATACATAGAGCTGAGATATATTTTCTCCGGTGTTAAGTAGAAGTGAGGCATATCTTTCCCTAGAGAGGATACTGTATTATCACAAGCAACGATATCTGACGTTCTGGTGGCTATTTACGACGTAAACTGACAACGTGAGCTAACCAAGATACTTAAAACCAATTATTGGAAACATGGAGTTTCGGACTGTGAAACTGACAAGGGAGTTTATCTAGCTCTGGGTGAAACAAACATCGCATAGTAATTTGTTAGAAAAGCATCACGTTTCTGGCTTGGCTTTCTCCTTTCAGTGTGTAAGAAGACCACTTGGTGGTTTTCCTCTTAGAGTGTATTTTATACAAACACACACACACACACACACCACACTACCCACACCACACACACACACACACCCACACCCACACATATATTATATATATATATATATATAAATATCTTATGATCTACTCATGCTGTCCTCTGGTATAAAATATTTTGATATTTTTTACCCTTTATATATACAATACATATATATATACATACATGTATACACACACACACACATATATATATATATATATATATATATAAATATCTTATGATCTACTATGCTGTCTCTTGGTATAAATAATTTTTGATAATTTTAATCTTCCATTTATTTTTATATATACCCATTTATACATATATTACTATATATATATACATACATGTATACACAACACACACACATATACATATTACATATACATATACATAATATTATATATATATATATATGTATATACATACACCCCACGCACGCATACATACATGTATATATATATATATATATATATATATAAATGTAAAGTGGCCTATGATGATTTTTTAACCAATGGAGTAAAACAGTAATCATATTCAAAGTTTAATAACTCGAGAAACACCCAACAGAATTGTCTGAAAATTTGCACTAATACTTGGTAGAGCCTCCTTTCACAAATTTCACGGCTTTTGCATAGTCTTTGAAGGTTAGCGACCATAGGTTGATTCATGTTCTTCCGCGTCTCCAAGAGAGTGCTTTTCAAGGCTGCCACGGACGAAACTTTGGCAAAATTAGCTCGAATTTGCCTGTCAAAGTATTCCCAGACATGCTCGATAAAGTTCCATTAGAAACTTTGAATAACTCACCCGAGAAACTTGATACCATGCGTTTCTTTCCAGACTTTTGAAAATTTGCACATATGACATGGTGCTCTATTTTCTTGTAAAAAAAGAGAAGTATTCTTATTCTTTTTATCGGAGTCGTAAATCGGAAGCAGTCCCTTGTCTAATATATCACAATATTTCGGTTTATCCAACTGATTTTCCTCGAAAATTAGCTCAAATTTCCTTCCTGCCCTGATAGCTCCTCCAATCCCTCCAATTTACGGTAGCTTGCAAATATTCAGTCTGCCAAGCTTCAATTTTGATCCTCTCTACATAGACTTGTCTTGAATTCAAATATTGGCAAAACTTACTTCCATACTAAAGACTGTCAAAATCAATTTTTCTTGTCCCCGTGCTCTCTATACCAGTCATACCTTTTCCCTTAGTTGATGTCCAAAATCAACGGTTTCTTTCTTGCAATTTTTCTTCCATATCTTAGTTCTTTTAAGACTTTGTTTACAGAGCAGGGCGATATTTCATTTCCATGTTGTTTGCGAACCTCTCTGACAGTACGAGAGCAGTTTCTGATGATTTCCATCTCTAGTGCTCACCTTTCTCTATACGATATTCGGCCTTCCACAATGTGGTTTCACACGACAGTGTCCTTCTTTTTGAAACCTATTGACCATATTATTAATAGTCTGATGATTTACCTAAAAAAAAAATTTTGCTATTTCCCTGCTCGACTTCCTCACTGATACCATCCTATGATTTGTCCTCGTTTGATCTCGCTAATTACTATACTTCCTTTCACTTTCATTGTGAAATATCATTGCAAAAAATCTATTAATCTGCAAAATATGATAGAAAATTCAATACAAAATGCAAGAAAGATGTTACAAATTATGAAATCCGCAAAATTCAGGGTTGCTAAAATCTTATCGTAGGCCACTGTATATATACATACTGTATGTATATATACATACTGAATGCCAAATATCAGACTCACCACATTTTTAAGCTGAATGAATATTTTCAATTATTTCGAACCGATACAAGCTATGTGTGTACATATGTTGTATAGTTATTTGTGTGTCTAGTGACATATATATATATATATATATATCTATATATATTATATATATATATATATATTATATATGTACACCTAGACACACAAATAACTATACATACATATGTACACACATAGCTTGTATCGTTCGAAATTAATTGAAAATATTCATTCAGCTTAAAAATGTGGTGAGTCTGGTATTTGGCATTCATGGTGCTAGTTCCAGGCATGTTTCGTTGTTAGTGGTACTCTACAGCGAAGTTTTGTCCTCCCGTGGTTGTTCGAAATAAGAAAATCCGAAAAAAAATGTTATCGTACGGTGATAACATCCGCTTGTTATGCACATCAAAATAATGGCATTCGAAAATTGCTGTTTAACATATGCACGTGAACAATGCATATATTTGCCTGGAAATATATGCATATATTGAGAAATATATATCCAGATACGCCATCATTTACATACCTTTATTCACGAGGTGTGCATAGCTAAAAGAAGCTGTGTGAAATATACATTTATACATGCGCCATATTATATATAATTCATGATTTTTTATGTAAATATATTGCATACATACTTAAAAATACCTGTACATGCCGAGAATTATAACATAATGCTTAGACGCTGTGGTAATGTGCGAACAGAGGCGTATAAATAGATGAATAAGTATTATTATTATACAGTAAAATTCAAA
>NC_043014.1:41334102-41351602 GCF_006345805.1 Octopus sinensis
CATAAAGTGATAACTCTAAACCAGGAGTTTAGCGAACCAGGGGTAAATCACCAGGGCTGGCTAATATATATAAACGTACAACATAAAGTGATAACTCTAATCCAGGGGTTTAGCGAATCAGGGGTAAATCACCAGGGCTTGGCTAATATATAAACGTACAACATAAAGTGGTAACTCTAATCCAGGGGTTTAGCGAACCAGGGGTAAATTACCAGGGCTTGGCTAATACATAAACGTACAACATAAAGTGATAACTCTAAACGGGGGTAAGTTACCCCATGTGGGGGTAAAATTGAAATTCTTGTTGGGTAATGAAGACTCATGAGACATAAGTAAAATCATATAAAAATGGGGTTCCTTGTTTTGACAGAAATTTTTGAACCACATGGTTCCGGGATCAGTCCCACTGCGTGGCACCTTGGGCAAGTGACCTCTACAATAGCCTCGGATCGACCAAAGCCTTGTGAGTGGATTTGGTAGACGGAAACTGAAAGAAGCCCGTCGTATATATGTATATATATGTGTGTGTGTGTATATGTTTGTGTGTCTGTGTTTGTCCCCCCAACATCGCTTGACAACCGATGCTGGTGTGTTTACGTCCCCGTAACTTAGCGATTCGACAAAAGAGACCGATAGAATAAGTACTAGGCTTACAAAGAATAAGTCCTGGGGTCGATTTGCTCGACTAAAGGAGGTGCTCTAGCCGGGGTTAATCGATTACATCAACCTCAGTACATAACTGGTAGTAATTTCATCGCCACAGAAAGGATGAAAGGCAAAGTCATCATCAGCGGAATTTGAACTCAGAGCGTAAGGACGGACAAACTGTCGCTAAGCATTTTCCCGGCGTGCTAACGACTCAGCCAGCTCGACGCCTTATAATCCTATCTCCGGGTATTGGCGTCAAATTTTGGCACAAGGCCAGAAACTTCGGGGAAGTGGGTAAGTCGATTACATGAGCTCCAGTACTCAACAGATACTTATTTCATCGATTCCAACAAACGAAAGGGAAAGTCATTCCCGGCGGAATTTGAACACAGAACGTAAAGATGGATGAAATGCCACTAAGTATTTTGCATGGCGCGCTAATGACTCTGCCAGCTCACTGCCTTTTCTTTTCTACTCTAGGCACAAGGCCCGAAATTTTTGGGGAGGGAGCCAGTCGATTAGATCAACCCCAGTACGCAGCTGGAACTTAATTTATCGAACCCGAAAGGATGAAAGGCAAATTGGCGGAATTTGAACTCAGAACGCAAGACAGACGAAATACCACTACAAATTTCGCCCGGCCTGCTAACGTTTCTGCCAGCTCACCGTCTTACCCTACCTATTTCTTTATTACCCACAAGGGGCTAAACACAGAGAGGACAAACAAGGACAGACAAACGGATTAAGTCGATTATATCGACCCCAGTGCGTAACTGGTACTTAATTTATCGACCTCGAAAGGATGAAAGGCAAAGTCGACCTCGGCGGAATTTGAACTCAGAACATAGTGGCAGACGAAATACCTATTTATTTACTACCCACAAGGGTAGGACAAACAAGGACATACAAAAAGATTAAGTCGATTATATACAGTGAGGACAAACAAGGACATACAAAAAGATTAAGTCGATTATATCGACCCCACTGCGTAACTGGTACTTAATTTATCAACCCCGAGAGGATGAAAGACAGTCGACCTCGGCGGAATTTGAACTCAGAACGTAACGGCAGACGAAATACGGCTACGCATTTCGCCCGGCATGCTAATGTTTCTGCTAGCTCACCGCCTTACCCTACTACCATATATTGGTATATCCTTTACCATCTTCGAAAGAATGAAAGGTACAGTTGATTTCGATGGGATTTGCGAGTAGAACATAATTATCTGGGATAAATACTGCAAAGAGTTTTCTCAAAAATTCTACCACATCTGACAATACACCGCTTTAATGAGGTGGGTTTCGTTAAATTAAACAGGAAAGTACGGAAGGAAAAATCTCAATGTAATGTTGATATATTCTGAAGAAAAGCTAAATAACTTCCAGTTGAAATCGAAACTGCACCCAGATATTTTTGCTGCGGGAAGTATAGTTAATCAATTACAGTATTCTTATTCAACCATTCTGTGATTCTATACGAGGAAGAATAGCAGGGTAGCGTCCTTGTTTTCTCTGCGGCAACAATTACATATCAAAATTGTGTAGCATTAAGTTTTAGGTTTTTCTCAATTTCTGCTCCACGTCTGGGAATCCCTATAGAGAATAGTTGAATATGCTGATAATTCCATTCCCCAAAGTTACTAAGTTAAAACCAGCATGATGTTACAACTTATCATAATGTTATACTATAGATTTCTACTTATTTAATTAGAAAATTACTACCTGTGACTTCGAATTAATGACCAACCGACCTCCTACTGTGATTTGTTAATTAAAATGACGCCAGTGTGTGCGCGCGACTGTAAGGTGGTGGTAATGTTGGTGGTGGTGGTGATGGTAGAGGTGGACACCACATTATTTTCTGTATAGATTATTTTTTCTTTTAATAATGGAGGTACTGAAAGCATCTATTTGTATCAGATTTTAACTTAGTTTACTGGAACTAAGTTTAAGAAGTTATATCTTTCCTATGGTATGTGAAGAATGAAGAAGTTTTCAAAATTTTACTCTATAAGAAAATGTTTCTAGTGAGCAAAAAGCTAGAGCTACTGTTGGTTTATAATTCGCCATGGAATTAGAAGAAATTCGTCATCGAAACAATTATTCATATCAAGTATCTTAACAAATATTTACGTGAACAGGTGAGACAGCTTTAATATATATATATATATATATATATATATAAATATATATCAGCAAAAACAATTAAGATTCAAAAGAATTCAAATGAATTCGGTACTTAACTTAGATGCACCACGATTCTTTATGGTATTAACCATAAAATTATGTGGGGTGATTATAACCAAGAAAAAAAGCACCGATCCATTCTTGTTGCTTTTTTTCTTGGTTATATATATATATAAATAAGAAAATGGAGGAAGAAATTCATTTCGATCATCAACTTACGGATATTACTATTTCATAACCCCTATCTTACTTTGTACTATATATATATATATATATATATATATATATATATTATATATATATATATATATATATATATATATATAGATATATATATATATAAATATATATATATAGGATAGTGGTACAACAAAGCACCAATATTTACAGGGAAGTAATACTACTGTATTGCACTATTGAATAATTATATGTATATATATTACTAAATGTTTCAACTACGTGTACTTAACGCATTACTAATGGTGCGATAAGTACATGTAGTTGAAACATTCAGTAATATTGAACTGTCATTGGATGGAGTTCTCATCGTATTGACCTTTACGCACTTAATTTCTTATACATACATATGTATATATATATGTATATATATATATATGTATATATATATATATGTATGTATATATATATGTATATATATACATATGTATATATATTTGTATATATATATATATATATACAAACATATATGTGCTGGCTTGATCCATAAGTATCCAGACTGTTGCCATAGTAACGAAACTAAAGCACTCAAAGTGAAGCCGCTGGGAACGGATTGATTTTAAACTGTTGCACATGCACACAAAGTTTTAATGTTCTAGCTCGCTTTCGCTGCTTACGGCAATGCTTGGAAGGAAGGTGTGTAGTGTATGATCGTCTCATTGACTATGGGAGATAGAGTTGAACGGAGAATATGCATCAAGTTTTTTCAAAAGCTTGGCGATACAAGCTCAGGGGCCTACGCAATGTTTTCAAAATGTTTTAATCTCTCTCGACTCAGTCAAAGAGAAGTTGTGCAACTGAAACCCGAGTGTCTTTTTGGTCCGGTGAAAGCAATTTTGGCACAAATGGCGGACATGAGTCTCATGCCAAAATCTTCAGTGATAATGGACTGAACTGAACCTTAACTAATCTGCACATCCTCTGATAACTCACGGATGTAGATTCGACAATTCCCCTCACAGCTGCACGCACATCTGCAATATTTTTTTCTCAGTTCTGCTGGTTGCGGGTCTCCCAGAACGCTCGTCAATATCGATATTTTTCGGCCATCTTGGGAACACCTGAACCACTCGGACATCTGTGTACGGCTCATACAATCCTCGCAATACACTGTCTGCAACTTTGCATAGGCCCCTGGGCAGGTGTCGGCATGACAACTTTCTCTGTCATGGTCAATGCGATGATCACACGCTACACACCTTCCTTCCAAGCACTGCTGTAAACAGCAGAAGTTAGCTAAAACGTTAAAACTTTGTACACATGCACAGCTAATTATTATATCTATATCTTTGTATATGTGTGTGTGGTGGCACATGTGTTAGTTGTTTTCCGATTAACTCATGATTGTAAGATATTGTGCTTTCGATTCCTGGACCGAGCGATGCGCTGGGTTCTTTAGCAAAACTCTTTATTTTGCGCTTCTCTAGTCCAGCTGCCAAATGTGAGTAGTTTTGCGACGCCACAGAATCCGGAAAATCGGCCATGTGTTCCTATAGCCTGAGACGGACGCTTAACCCATATATATATATATATATATATATATATATATATATGCGTGTGTGTGCGTGTGTGTATGTATGTATGTATGTATGTATGTATATATATATATATATATATATATATATATATATATGATCATCTACGTATCATACTTAATATATACACACAGTTGATAAACCAGTTGTTGAAGTTTTTGTCCTGAGATAACATCTGTTCCAGACTTGCTGTTTTGAAGCTCATAAAAATAAGAGAAAGGCGAAAACTCCTCCAAGCAACCTCCAGGAGCGCCAGAAGCATTTCAGTCAAGTTTATAGTAGTAGACATACAAAGTACTATGCGAATGGACCGAACTCAGAGTGACGTGGTTCCAAAGTGAAGTTCTTAACTACATAGCCATGCCCCATTTTAATTCTTTATTGACGCTTAGTACTTCACTTCTCTTCGAGGAATGCTTGAACAAACCAAGAAAGTTACATTTTGTTTGTCAGTAAATTTGCAGAGGCGTGCAATAATTGAGTGTTTTATAATTGGTGACGAGGTTTCGCATCAGCTGCGCCGCATTTGAGAAATTATGAAAAATAAAATTTCTGCTAATACCGACTAGAGATCTAGTTTAACGAAAATAACCAGTTAAGCTCAATCTTATAATCCTGTTTCTCATTTAGGTACAAGGCCTCCAACCTTGAGAGCAAGGGCCTTGTCAGTACCATCGATCCCAGATCAGTGCTTAACTGGTACCTTATCTTATTTTATCGATCTCCGAAGGATGAAAGATAAAAAAAAGGGTAAAATTGATGGTAGTCAAAATATGAAGGGGCGAACAAATACTCTAAAGCAGGAGTTTGTCAGTACAATCGACTTCACTCTCTTTTTTTCTTTCTCTCTTTTTCTTATTTCAGTCATTTGACTGCGGCCTTGCTGGAGCACCACCGTTAGTCGGTCGAGCAAATCGACCCCGGAACTTATTCGTTATAAGCCCCAGTACTTATTCTATCGGTCTCTTTTGCCGAACCGCTAAGTGACGGGGACGTAAACACACCGGCATCGGTTGTCAAGCAATGCTAGGGGGACAAACACAGACAAACAAACACACACACACACACACCACACACACACACACACACACACACACACACACATATATATATATATATATATATATATATATATATATATATATATATATATACACATATATACGACGGGCTTCTTTCAGTTTCCGTCTACCAAATCCACTCACAAGGCTTTGGCCGGCCCGAGGCTATAGTAGGAGACACTTGCCCAAGATGCCACGCAGTGGGACTGAACCCGGAACCATGTGGCTGCTGGTAACCAAGCTACTTACCACACAGCCACTCCTGCTTGACTTTATTTTATTGGTACCCGAGCGATGAAAGGTAAAGTTGACCGCAGCGGGATTTGAGCTCAGAAAATGGAAAGCGACGAATCAAATGCGGCAAAGGAGTTTTCTGACGCTCTAATGATTTTGCCAGCTCGCTGCACAAAATCTATAACATAATCATATCTGGATGCACGAGAGAGCACTGTAAATTCGAATTTAAAGTAATATTTTTTTTGTGTGCAGATCAATAATACTGTTAGGTACGGAATCGTGGTTGACTGGGTTGAATTGATTACGCAATTAATGACCTTTGCAAATAGACAAACACTGCAACCTCGTCTCTTAAACACAGAGGCTTTGTGTCTGGTCGAAATAAATCAATATTTATATACATATATGTTTATGGTTTTCTTCAACGCAAGATGTTTCTTTTAGCAGGTTTCACCGAGTGATTCTAACTCTATATCTTTTTACTTATTTTCATCGATTCTTAACACTGTGTTATCATTGAATTTTGACATTGTATTAACTATATATTTCTGCCTATTCTCCAGCCCCGGCAACACGTACATAATTGGCAAATATGGTAATGTGATGCAAAAATTACTGGCAAAACTGAGTCTATACTCAAGTTCTAATTCTTCTTAGTTATCATTTCATAAATGTATATTCTGAAAGTCTTCTAATTACTACTGTTTTGATTGATCCGAGTTTTTATTTCACATACACGGACGAATAATCTTTGATTTTAAAAATTAAAAAAAAACAACATATTTTATGCATGTTTTGTTGTCCTTTCGTTCTTGGCAAAGTCTGACCGTCTGGATCTACAGTCAAAATAATATTAGACGTTATACAATCAAAATGATAACACGATTCTTTACTGCCCACAAGGGGCTAAACACAGAGAGGACAAACAAGGACAGGCACAGATATTAAGTCGATTACATCGACCCCAGTGTGTAATTGGTACTTATTTAATCGACCCCGAAAGGATGTAAGGCAAAGTCGACCTCGGCGGAATTTGAACTCAGAACGTAACGGCAGACGAAATACGATTACGCATTTCGGCCGGCGTGCTAACGTTTCTGCCAGCTCGCCGCCTTAAACTGTTGTCGATTCATTCGACTAAAAGTTCTTCAAGGACCTACTTCGGCATGGCCGCAAGATATAAATACTGGTGACGATTATATTTCTTTACTACCCACAAGGGGCTAAACACAGTGGGGACAAACAAGGACAGACAGACGGATTAAGTCGATTACATCGACCCCAGTGCGCAACTGGTACTTAATTTATCGACCCCGAAAGGATGAAAGGCAAAGTCGACCTCGGCGGAATTTGAACTCAGAACGTAGCGGCAGACGAAATACGGTTACGCATTTCGGCCGGCATTATTAGACATGATATTAGACATTATACCATAATCGTTTTGACGTTGCTGATTCGACACGATTATTTTACCAGACGTGTTAACGTTTCTCTCGTTTTATCCCACCTTTTTGTGTCTGTTTGCCTGTGTGTCTGTCTGTCAGTCTGTCTGTCTGTCTGTCTCTCTCTCTCTCTCACACACACACATAGACACTCAATCTCTCTATCTCTTTCACACACACACGCATTCTCTGTTTATGCTTGTGAGCATATTTCTCTATCTCTGTGAGGAGAGGAAAAGTATTTATGTCAAATGTATTGAATTGATAAATTGCAAAATTTCTCTCTCCCTCTCTCTCTCTCACACTGTTTCAATCTATATGCATATATTCCTCCTCGAGCGCGCGCTTGTGTGTCTTGCTTCCGGCGCCAAAATACACTGTCTCCAAAGCAGGTTGAATGCCAAATCGCCAGTTCCCAATAGACTTGTTCTGCAAAGAAGCATATAAAAGACTACCTTAATCACAATGGTTTATTTAGGTACATACATGTTTACGGCATTCTTTAACACATTTTATAGATGCTTCTTTTAGCAGGCTTAACTAAGTAAATCTACGCGAAAGCATATCATTTTGCTTTTTGCTTATTTTCTCAGTTTTAAGTGCACCATCATTGAAATTTGAATTTATTTTATTATCTTTAACTTTGGGTCTACAACCGCCCCACCTGATGCACATCGTTTTATAAAACGACTTCGTTGCCTTCATGCTTTTTAATACGGTGGATTGACATTAGAAGGAATATTTAGCTGCTATTTCAAGCAGCTCAAGTAATTACTGGTGGTATTAATTAATGAATTAATAGTCCTACCGAGGGATCTTTTCGGTTTGAACGGCAGTATTTTCTAGTGGTGTCATATGAAATTGTCACCCATATTTATTACCCTAGTATCGATCTATTGCATTTCAATCTGTTTTAGGGTTAGGGTTAGTTAGGGTTAGGGTTAGTTAGGGTTAGGGTTAGGTTAGGGGTGGGGGAAGGCTATCTTTTTTTCTTCACAAATGTAAATAAACCCAATCTGCTTCTTAAACGAGGGACATATTCATACGGCACAGAATGTTGTTTACCTCAATGGACGTCATTGATTGGTTGAAATTGCAGAAAAAGAACAACAAATATCTTACAAACTATAGTATACGAAGTTTAAAATGTTTTAGTTACCTAGAAATTATGTTAAAAACTGCCGTTCAAACCGAAAAGATCCCTACCGTGTTGAAATATTAGGTTTAGGTTTAGGAATAGATATAGCATCACCGATGAAAAGTAGATGGAATGTTGCGAGGTTACAAAACTTTTCTCAAGACCACTAAAAGCGTAAAGGAAACAGCAACAAGGAATCGAAACATGAACACGGAGTCGGTTCACCTGGAAATATCCCTCCACTGACAAATGCTTACCAATTCTGTATCATTAAAGAACACTCTAGTGTAATAGAAACCTGTAAAGACATTTATTAATGGTCGTTTAGTCATTTATTCCTCGTAATATTAAATGTACTGACATGTACTTTAGTAGCTGAGGTTTGTAATGTTAGACAGTACGCTGAAGTCATACCGGTTATTGATTTTTCCTGGTGAGAGACTGAGAAATCGATGTTAATAACACTGCTTCGTTGCTTCTTAAAATTGTTTTTAATACATTCTATTTTCGTGTGTGAGATTTGCACTTGGCACTGTAAATAACTAATCAGCTTCTGTTAATAGATAAGTGCTTGTCCACCGAATCTCTTTTTAGTCTTACCTGATACGATCATCTTTATAAGGGGCCCGTGATTATAACATGGACTACGGACCGTTGTTATTTATTCTGATTTCAATATTTGATTAACATCTAGAAAAGCATAGGAGTAGGCATGGCTGTGTTGTAAGCAGCTTGCTTCCCAACCACATGGTTTCAGGTTCAGTCCCACCGCATGGCACCTTGGGCAAGTATCTTCTACTATGGTTTCGGACCAACAAAAGCCTTGTGAGTGGATTTAGTTGACGCAAACTAAAAGAAGCCCGTCGTATATATGTATATATATGCATGTGTGTGTGTATATTTTTGTGTGTCTGTGTTTGTCCCCCCAAAATCGCTTAACAACCGATGCTGGTGTGTTTATGTTCCCGTAACTTAGCGGTTCGGTAAAAGAAACCGATAGAATAAGTACTAGGTTTACAAACAATAAGTCCTGGGGTCGATTTGTTCGACTTAAGGGGGTGCTCCAGCATGGCCGCACTCAAATATGTGTGTATGTGTCATCGTGTTACTGTTTGTCCGCCACCCACCGTTTGATAAGCGGTGTTGACCTGTTTAAGTCCCCGTAACTTAGCGGTTCGGCAAAAAGATACCGATAGAATAAGTACCAGGCTTAAAAAATAAGTCCTGGCGTCCATTTGTTCGCCTAAAATCCTTCAAGGCCGCAGTCAAATGTCTGAAACAAGTAAAAGATAACTCAAAGTCGCATTACAAGCGAGTTAGATGATTTTATTTTGTGATTTTTACATGAGACAATTCAACATCAGTCACGTGATACAAACTCCCGATTATCTTACAATTCAAAACATCGTATGAAAGAGGTTCTCTTTTTATAGTTAATACCTGAGGATTGGTGCTCCATACAAGAATACTGTGGCAGAGGGGGATTTAAACCCTCATTTTCCGTAATATCGTTTCTGATGAAGGTCCAAGGCAAGAAATTTTAAGGGAGAGTGAATACTCGATAACAGTATTTTAAGGGAGAGTGAATACTCGATAACAGTATTCGAGTGGTACGTAATTTTACCCCAGTATTCGAGTGGTACGTAATTTTATCGACCCGAAAGGATAAAAGGCAAAGTTGAACACGAATGATTTTGCCAGCTCATTCTCACTGTCAGCCCTTAAAATACAAGCTTCTAAAAGTTGTCCAGGGCTCGTTCGAGATTTTCAGACTTGGTCTTTTGGTTGAAGAAACAACAGTGGGAGCTAAAATCGAGCTCAGTGTTTGATCAAGGTTTGGTTTGATCAACACCGGCAGGAAGAACATCAGAGCAAATCTCGACAGGATTTGAAACCCATCCGCCATTTTCACGTTGTTACCTCGAACAATAAGAAAACAGGCAAAACCTTGTTGTTCCAGATTTCTGTTATATGGAATCGTCGGATCTTTTCCTTTTCATGGGCAGCTCGATTAATTGATTTTCTTGAACTAAGCACTTTGAACTTCGTATACTGGTAGAATGTGTCATATAAAACATCTTTTACTCTCAGCATTGTTGAGAAAAGTTTATATAACCGAAATATACACCGCCGGAAGTTATTGTTGACAAACGACAGCAGTAATTTTATTCAGTTGAATACACGTCATTGGTTGGTTGAAATTACCGAAACACGACAATTTTAACACGAAATAACTTCGTAAATAAAAACTTTTCTCAAAAACGCTAAGAGTAAAAGATGTTCCTTATGACACATTCTACCAGTATCCGAAGTTTCAAAGTGTTTAGTTTAAGAAAATTAATTAATCGAGCTGTTCATTTAAAAGATCCAAGTCGTCTAAAGAAAATATTTGAAATCTCAAGTTGAACTCCAGCAATACACTCAGAATTATATGGTAGAACTAAATAAGATGATTTCAAATTTTGGCACAAGGCCAGCAATTTCGGGGGAGTTGGGTAAGTCGATTACATCAACCCCAGTACTCAACTGGTACTCATTTTATCGACTCCGAAAGGATGAAAGGCAAAGTCGATCTCAGCGGAATTTGAACTTAGATCGTGAAGACGGACGAAATGTCGCTAAGCATTTCTCCCGGCATGCTTACGATTCTCTCAGCTCGCCGTCTTGGTATGGCTAAATAATATTGAATAACAAAACAAAAAAAAAAAAAGAAACAAAACAAAAAAAACACTGTGTCCGCCACGTCCAAGTATTACATTTTAATAGTGTATGAATGCTTTAGATTCTTATCACTGAATTATCACATTTCCTTTAAAAATAAAACTGGTTCAGACATTTGAGACGAAGGAGCTTTACCTGCTTCCTCGATCGAATTTCCACTATTTACTGCACATAAACCTCCATTTTGTTTCACATTTAATCCCTCATATTGTGATCATATTATATAAGACCCTCTCTCTGGCTCTGTCTCTCCGTCCCTATCTGTCTCTCTCTCACAAATTTCAAATCCCTTGTATATGCTTTCAGTTCGTATGTTACGTCCAATCATAAAAAATGTTCCATTTCAAACTGTAGTAATAATCTCGATGGCTTTTCAAATCCCAGACGACGATATCAAACGTTAAACAACGTTGATTCCAGATGACATGGAAACGTTCATAAATAACCTTATCTAAATCAATTAAATTACTGAAATACGTTTTGCCTTATTATTGGTCGGATAGTATTAAATGACCTTTACTACATTGTGTTTCTTTTTTGTTTTTGTAATTTTTTTTTATTTTATTGTTAAAATACATACTGAACGTTATTTATCTGGGTTGATATTAAATACCTCGGATGACGCCCAATATAAACTTCCCATGGGATTGCGACTGAAAGAGAAGTAAAGGTTACTTTGCATAACAGAATAGCGGTGCATTATAATCCTTGTCATTTAAAGGATTGTATATTTCTGACTTTGACGCAAGATCTCAAATAAGAAGGGTGGAAATAAGATTACGTGAATTTCAGCTTCTGAAAGTAGATTAAGTAAATAAAAAAAAAATCTGAAAAACTCGGAAAAACTGCGAACCAAAATAAAATCGAAGATTGAAATTGTCCGTAATTTATATCGAATAATCATTTAGAAGATGAAAAAAATAGTATAGGCGTTATGTCCATAAAATCTATAATGTATTAATGATGAAAGTGAAGTGAAATGGGTTTGATTCAGAATCGAAATAGAATCACAAATTTAACCTACTGTCCGCTGACATTTTGTACACAAACATGTATAACCATGATTGATTAGATGCTACCAGTCGAAAACTTCGCATACCGGAAGCCAGCAAGAGTATGGAGTCATCAGAAGAGAATGTGCGCCGTTTCGGGGACTATCTCTCGACGACATCGATGCGCACCGGCTCCCCTCACTGATATGAGGCCCCGCTCGCTAGACCAACTGGTTATTAAATAAAGCTCACTATTTCTCTAGACATCGCTCATCGTCTCTTTTTAACCAAATCCAGTGGTTAGCCTTCTCCACTGTAGTCTGGATATCGGTCATGGTGGTATTGACTTTACGATGAGTTAGGCTTACATCGGTTTCAAATTTTGGCACAAGGCCAAGTTTCGAGGAAGGAACTAAGTCGATTACATTGACTCCGCTTCTAAACTGTTACTTATTGTATCGATTCCGAACGGATGAAAGATAAAGTCGACTTCAGCAGAAATTGAACTCAGAACGTAAAGGCGGATGAAATGCCGCTAAACATTTTGCCCGGCGTGCTAACGATTCCGCCATATTCGCCGCCTTGATTATTGCGTGTTTTAATATTATTTTGTTTAAGCATATTCTTTCGGGGAAATTCGATTACGTCGACCCAGCACTTAACTAGCACTTTACTTTATCGATCTCGATTGGATGAAAGGCAAAGCTGACCCCAGTACAATTTGAACTTAAATCATAAAGAGCTAGAAGAAATGTAGCAAAGCACTTTGTCCGAGGCGCTAATGATTTTGCCAAATCGCCGCCTCATTGTACAAATCGCGAGGAAATACCTTTAGGAAATTTCAACCTTAATGCATTTTGGATAATTTAGAGGAAAACTGTAACAATCTTGCCCTTCTTACTATGATTAGTAAATTACAATCTTTCCAAAAGTGCAATGTCAGAGTAAGAATGGAAGTTTGCAACCATCATATGTTTAGTAAATGTCAAAGATATCGATGCAACTGGGAAACTGATACAAAATCAATGCATGTTATAAATAAAATTGCCAAAGATATATCAATTCTTATAAATACAACAACTATTATAACTATGACAAGTCGACAGCACTCGCCATATAGTTATAGTGAGAGCTAAACAGTAGAAGCTAGTATCTAGTAAACTGAACAGGAATGGTTGCGTAGATAAGAAATTCGCTTCAAATCTACGCGATTTCTGTTTCAATCTTACTGCGTGGTACCTTGGAGCAAGTATCTTTTATCTTACTGCGTGGTATCTTGGAGCAAGTATCTTTTATCTTAATGCATGGTATCTTGGAGCACGTATCTTTTACCTTACTGCGTGGTACCTAGGAGCAAGTATCTTTTACCTTACTGCGTGGTACCTTGGGGCAAGTATCTTTTATCTTACTGCGTGGTACCTTGGAGCAAGTATCTTTTATCTTACTGCGTGTACCTTGGAGCAAGTATCTTCTATCTTACTGCGTGGTACCTTGGAGCAAGTATCTTCTATCTTACTGCGTGGTACCTTGGAGCAAGTATCTTTTATCTTACTGCGTGGTACCTTGGAGCAAGTATCTTTTATCTTACTGCATGGTACCTTGGAGCAAGTATCTTCTATCTTACTGCGTGGTACCTTGGAGCAAGTATCTTCTATCTTACTGCGTGGTACCTTGGAGCAAGTATCTTTTATCTACTGCGTGGTACCTTGGAGCAAGTATCTTTTATCTTACTGCGTGGTACCTTGGAGCAAGTATCTTTTATCTTACTGCATGGTACCTTGGAGCAAGTATCTTCTATCTTACTGCGTGGTACCTTGGAGCAAGTATCTTCTATCTTACTGCGTGGTACCTTGGAGCAAGTATCTTTTATCTTACTGCGTGGTACCTTGGAGCAAGTATCTTTTATCTACTGCATGGTACCTTGGAGCAAGTATCTTTTATCTACTGCGTGGTACCTTGGAGCAAGTATCTTCTATCTTACTGCGTGGTACCTTGGGGCAAGTATCTTTTATCTTACTGCGTGGTACCTTGGAGCAAATATCTTTTATCTTACTGCGTGGTACCTGGAGCAAGTATCTTTTATCTTACTGCGTGGTACCTTGGAGCAAGTATCTTTTATCTTACTGCGTGGTACCTTGGAGCAAGTATCTTTTATCTTACTGCGTGGTACCTTGGAGCAAGTATCTTTTATCTTACTGCATGGTACCTTGGAGCAAGTATCTTTTATCTTACTGCGTGGTACCTTGGAGCAAGTATCTTTTATCTTACTGCGTGGTACCTTGGAGCAAGTATCTTTTATCTTACTGCGTGGTACCTTGGAGCAAGTATCTTTTATCTTACTGCGTGGTACCTTGGAGCAAGTATCTTTTATCTTACTGCATGGTACCTTGGAGCAAGTATCTTCTATCTTACTGCGTGGTACCTTGGAGCAAGTATCTTCTATCTTACTGCGTGGTACCTTGGAGCAAGTATCTTTTATCTTACTGCGTGGTACCTTGGAGCAAGTATCTTTTATCTTACTGCATGGTACCTTGGAGCAAGTATCTTCTATCTTACTGCGTGGTACCTTGGAGCAAGTATCTTCTATCTTACTGCGTGGTACCTTGGGGCAAGTATCTTTTATCTTACTGCGTGGTACCTTGGAGCAAATATCTTTTATCTTACTGCGTGGTACCTTGGAGCAAGTATTTTTTATCTTACTGCGTGGTACCTTGGGGCAAGTATCTTTTATCTTAATGCATGGTACCTTGGAGCAAATATCTTTTATCTTACTGCGTGGTACCTTGGAGCAAGTATCTTTTATCTTACTGCGTGGTACCTTGGAGCAAGTATTTTTTATCTTACTACATGGTACCTTGGAGCAAATATCTTTTATCTTACTGCGTGGTACCTTGGTGCAAGTATCTTTTATCTTACTGCGTGGTACCTTGGAGCAAGTATCTTTTACCATAGCCTAAATTTGGGCAAAGTGTATGGGGGTAAAATTTGGCAGATGTTAGGGACGTTAAATATACAAACGTCTATTTATAGCAAGTTGCATTATTCATTCTCCTGGCTAGAAAAACTAATCTGTCTCCCACTTTCACGCCACAAGGTATTTGGGAGCCCTTTATCATCGAACAATCGGTTTTGAGAATTTTAGTTGGATCTCCAGTTTGAGGGTAACTTTAATCCGTCCGTCCTTTTAACAATTTTTAAAAGTCCTGAAAATATTTTATGGGTGCTACTCTTCGCCCTGTGACAGCGCCAGGCAAATAAAATAAAATATATTAAAAAAGACAAAAAACACAGCATCAATCCCCAGTAGCAAACATTTAAATTTACTAATTCTGGAAAGCGTGAACATCACATTTTCCATTACCATCAAGGTCCATGCTTCATACGAAGTAAGTATGAGGGAGCTGCAACGTGGTCGACCAATTTGTTCATTATGGCAGCGAAATGTCTGTCTTTGAACTCTGTCCCGTCATTAATATGGGTGGCGCACCTGTTCTATATCTAAAGAACGAGATGTCCTCAATAACCAGGTTTTTCGATCAACAGTTCTCCTTTGCACGATAAGCAACCTCAATATGACTGACCTGTTGAAGCGGAATTCATTGGGCTCATCCAACAACAAGCATTAAGCAACTACAAAATCAGCTACAGAGCATACGAGTAATTGTTGCAGATGAATTTGACTCTGAAACAGAGTTTTTGTCTGTGATTGATTGTATTGAAGTGGTGAATCATTTGTAGATTTGGCAGGAATAGTTGAATGCTTGGTTTGGATGGGAAAGAGTCTGCTCTTGAATGATCTGTAACGGGTTCCGTGTGGTCCTTCCTTGTGATGAATTTACGTAATTGGTGCCAACTGTAAGAGAAAAAAAACATCGAAATGGTTAATTGAATTAGCTGAGATGAAATATACCGTAAATCCTCGAGTATAATCCGCATTTATTTCCCAAAATTTAAAGGTAAAAATTCCTAGTGCGTACTATATACGAGGTTAAAAACGAAAAATATCTTCTAAGCAATGTCCAAGTCTCTATTTGCTGTCCGACAATGTTTATTCAGGCGCATTTTGTGATGTCGGGTGCGAAAATACCTTAAGCTAAACCTGAAAGCAATGAAGTCATAAAAGAATCATCCATAACTTGCAGTAAGCAACATTTATTAAAATAAAAGTATTCAGAACACAGAATAACATGTAACAAAAACAATTTGCAAACATTTTTACATTCCCATATAACAGTTAAGAACATCACCATTATTGTATTACGCAGGCGCGGAAGTGTTTGTTCGACTAGGTGCTACTGGCTTAATTACGCACGACTCAAGTTAAAGAAGTGGTGCGTATTATACACATGTTTAGGTTTTTCAGAGGTACAGCCTCCTAAAAATCATCCCCTGCGTATTATACTCAAGGGCGGACTATACTCGAAGATTTACGGTAATTGTTTGTGGAAAAATTTTCTTGAATAGATTTCAGTACGTCTTTTACGTCTGTAGTGTTATCCTACAAAAAGTGCTGATTTTTCATGAGAAAAGTGAGTGATAGATAATATCCAATTTACTAAATCCTTTTTGTAAGATGATATTTTGCTCATTGGAAAAACGTAGTATTTAGTTTCGTATCATTCGTATCATTGGAATCTGGTGATTTTGTGCTTGTTTTTTATTCTATGAAGTCGATTGAAAATGGAAACAAAAAAGGCTACAAGTAATATAATGGACTTGATCCTAAGATCATATTCTATCACTACCATGAAATAATATAAATATTTCATATCAACGTGATGATAGTTATTAACTATGAATGCGATGATGTGTCGTAAATCGGGAAATTATTGAAGGATTTAATACAACGGTGGGTGGGTAATATATTTACTATAATGGGATAGAATGCCAGAATGATAGATCCATATATTCCTATATTCATACAGGATGTGGAAATTATTGAATATATATTTACAGTGGAGAAATATATCAATAAGTTCAAGTCGGTGTGTTTTAGCGATATATATATATATACATATATATATATATATATATACATATATATATATATATATATATATATATATATATATTATATATATATATTTATATATAAAGAACTCGAAAAAAAAAAGTATCAGGAAGACAGGAAATATAGGATTCTTTTTTTTTTTGGCGTGCGATCGATGTTTCTTGACAAAGGGGTGAACCGTTGTTGTACAAAGAATGCCGAGAATCTTTCTCAAATTCTTATCTAAATTATTTCCTTCAACATGTTATTGTAATGACGTCCAGGGACATAGCTATGAAAACAAATGCTCGCG
>NC_043014.1:41354102-41374102 GCF_006345805.1 Octopus sinensis
TTCTGCTATATCTTCAGGCCGACCAAAGTGAGTGGATTTGGTAGACGGAAACTGAAAGGAGTCCGTTGTATATATGTGTAAGAGTTTATAGGTATGTATGTGTGTGTTTATGTGTCTGTGTTTGTTTTCCACCACCACCACTTGATAACTGGTGTTGGCGGGTTTACGTCCCCGTAACTTAGCGGCTCTGCAAAATGGGCCGGTAGACTAAGTACCAAGCTTAAAAGATATAAATACTGGTGTCGATTCTGTTTCTTTACTACCCACAAGGGGCTAAACATAGAGGGGACAAACAAGGACAGACAAACGGATTAAGTCGATTACATCGACCCCACTACACAACTGGTACTTAATTTATCGACCCCGAAATGATGAAAGGCAAAGTTGATCTCGGCGGAATTTGAACTCAGAATTTAACGGCAGACAAAATACGGCTACGCATTTCGCCCGGTGTGCTAACGTTTCTGGCAGCTCGCCGCCTTAAACTGGTGTCGATTCATCCGACTAAAGAATCTTCAAGGCCCTACTTCGGCATGGCCGCAGTCTAATAACTGAGATATGTAAAAGATAAAAGGTAAAAGATTAGAACCTATGTAATCGTATAACAACCAGGATAAGACAACCAGTGTTATCGATACAAAGTGGTCAGTTGATGAAGATAAGGACACTGTTTTTGTATCAAAACCGTAAGAGCAATATTTTTAAATCTTTTTTTTTTTCGCGCTTTCAAGTCTAGTCAGGCTCACGGGCCCGGTTTCTGTGGCGTATGTGTTCTCCCCAGCTGGACGGGACTCCAGTCCATCGCAGCGTTACTCAAGAAACAGGAAGAGAGAGTTGTGGCGAAAGAGTACACCAGGGGTCGCCACCACCCCCTACCGGAGCATCGTGGAGCTTTTGGGTGTTTTCGCTCAATAAACACACACCACGCCCGGTCTGGGAATCGAAACCGTGAGTCCGCTGCCCTAACCACTCGGCCATTGCGCCTCCACATTTTTAAATCTTCAACTGTTATAATTCTCTTCGTCGACTCTAAATGTTACAATACGAGATGAGTTCAATTCCAGGCTTTTACGCAGTGCAAAATGTTTATTTACCTGTCAGTATATGTCTTGACTCTTTGTGTTTGGCAGGAAAGTCAGTATCCGATGACCCTTTAGGCTTTTACAGGGCCTTCGAGTATGGTGGGAAGAAAGGAGGATATACGACTGTACCGCCGGATATCCGATTCAAATGCATGTAATAGAGCAGACACCTATAAATTTCCCAAGGTGCCTGGGATGGTGCTAAACCAGGTGATGTTTTAAGTCTGCCACAAAGTCCCGATAGAGTTTGAACTCAGCATGCAAAGAGGCACAGGGAATATCGCAAGATATCCAGCTCAATGGTCTTACATTTCTGTCAATTAACCGCCTTGGAGCGGAACTTTTTTTTAACGATCCCGAAAGAATGAAAAGAAAAGTTGATCTAGGCGAAATTCGAACTTAAAACGCTGAGAGTTAAAACATATGCAGAGAGGTATCCGACGTTCTAATGACATTGATAATTGGCCGTCTAGACACGCTACAGTGAGCTGAGGTAAATAACGTATTGCAGTGTATAACAGACTGGAATTGAGCTCTTTAAGGTCTACGAAGAAAATTACAACAATTACAAAACTATGTGAAGTTCTCTACTATATCGTTTAGTTCTTTTAGATCTATAGTTAACCTAGTAGGTGACTTTGGCAGGTGTAACACAGACTTACATGAGTGCTTTATGATGTGATTAGAGCTGTGGATATTAACAGTAATGCCGTATGAGATGGCTATGGTGTGTAATAAATCATCATGCGTCACGAAACGTCGCAAATCTCACGTGGAAAAGACTGAGTTATCACAGGCGTGGCTGTGTGGTAAGAAACTTGCTTCCCAACCACATAGTTCCGGATTCAGTCCCTCTGCGTGGCACCTTGGGAAGACAGCCTCGGGTCGACCACAGCCTTGTGAGTGGATTTGGTTGACGGAAACTGAAAGAAGCCCGGCGTATATGCATATATATATATATTTGTGTGTTTGTCCTCCCACCATCACTTGACAACCGATACTGGATTATTTTCATCCCCATAACTTAGCGGTTCGGCAATAGGGACCAGGCTTACAAAGAATAAATCTAAAGGTATATTTCTTCGACTAAAAGACGGCGCTCCAGCATGGCCACAGTCAAATGACTGAAACAAGTAAAGGAGGAAAAGACTATGTTTTTTGTAATTCAATTTGCAGGCATGAACAAAAAGTATTCAAAGCAGGAAATCATACTTAGAAGTGTGAAAACAACCCTGAATCCATTTTTAAAAATACCGATTTTGCATTAGGATTCTTATTAGGGGAGCCTTCGGCTTAAATTACCTTGAGTTTAGATCATTTCTCTGCAACCGGTATGTCGCGTTACACTGGTGTGCTACAGGACGATGCTAGGTGCGTCGCAGTGTAACCTGAATATAATTTACTTCTCTGTACTTAGGTGTAGGAGTGACTGTGGTAAGTAGCTTGCCTACGAACCACATGGCCCCGGGTTGAGTCCCACTGCGAGTCACCTTGCTTAAGTGTCTTCTACTATAGCCTTGGGCCGACCAAAGTCTTGTGAGTGGATTTGGTTGACGGAAACTGAAAGAAGCCCGTCGTATATATGTATATGTATATGTATATATATGTGTGTGTTTGTTTGTGTGTCTGTGTTTGTCCCCCAAACATCGCTTGACAACCGATGCTGGTGTGTTTACGTCCCCGTAACTTAGCGGTTCGGCAAAAGAGACCGATAGAATATGTACTAGGGTTACAAAGAATAAGTCTTGGGGTCGATTTGCTCGACTAAAGGCGGTGCTCCAGCATGGCCACAGTCAAATAAATGAAACAAGTAAAACAGTAAAAGAGTAATACTGCTAGTTATACTTTTAGTTCAGGTTTGCCGCCGAAATTTGAAAAATAAGTGTACCGCATGTGTAAAAAGGTTGCGGGGCACTGGTTTAGATTATATGTGTTATTTGCCATGTTTCTTGTCTGTGTTATTGAAGCAGTCTCCTAGCCAGACTTTTACTCTTGGTGAGGTTTATTCTAAGATCAGATATGCGGCAGACTTTGCTCAAAAATTGAATCATACATCCAAAATCTGGTGTCAGAGCAACAACTTTATCAATCTCACTAAAGCTATACTATAAATAAACGGTGTACTATAGGCTTTGAAAAGTACTAGAATTATGCACATCTGTTTTGTATAACACACAATTTTTCGCTAATTTAAACTTGTCGGAAGTTAAAGAGTTAAAACTGGGGTAGGAGAAAGCGTAGTACTTACTAGATTAGAGAAATTAATCTCGAGTGATACCCTTTGCTGACAACGTTTGTTTGGCTTAAGATAAATATCTACGATATATTGGTTTTAATTTTTGGCACAGTGCCAGCAATTTGGGGGTACAGGGTAATTCTTTTACATCGACCACACGATGCTTATTTTATCAACACCGAAAGGGTGAAAGGCAACGTCGACATCGGTAGAATTTGAACTCAGAACTTAAAGGCGATAACAATATTTTTCCGGCGTGCTAAGGAGCTTGCCAACTCGCCGCTTTAATGTTTGTTCCTTCTCGAGCCATGCCTAGCTCATAAGGGCCGGTTTCCCGGTTTCTTTAGCGTATAGGTTCCCCACCTGGACGGGACGCCGGTCCGTCGCAGGTGAGCTGCAAGATGCAGGAGGAAAGAGTGAGAGAAAGATGTGGCGAAAGAGTCAGCAGAAGTTCGCATTACCTTCTGTTGGAGTCACGTTGTGCTTAGGTGTTTCGCTCATAAACACACACATCGCTCGGTCTGAGATTCGAACCCGCGATCCCTCGACCGCGAATCCGCTGCTCTAACCACTAGACCATATGCCTCCACCGCCGCCTTAATAGCCACGATATATTGCGATGATTCCATTCTAAAGACATTGTAATAATGTGCGACAATGCTAAAATTTCAGATGTATCACAAAATTACCGCAGCGGTAGAGTTAACAAAAGCCAATTATTTATGAGAATGTTTATAATGTTCTGATTGGGGGTATTTGGAGTCATTTAACGGTTCTGCCACTCTGAGTTTAATATAAGGTTGTCTCAAAAGTTCGTAGAAAGTCTTGGAAAATAATGGTCTTTATATTGAGGAATAATTTTTGTTGTTTTTGTTAGTACTTGGCGAGTAAAAATTCAATTTTCGCAAGTGTTTACGAACTTTTGGGACAACCTAATATTACCGATATCAAATTTACCTCTCATACTCTCGGAATCGGTAAATGAAGTCGAATCTCCTCCTTTATTCTTTATCTGTCTGCCTCTGTCTTTCTGAAAAAGAAATCGGCTGTGACTGGACATAGAGACTAATGGGCTTCCAGAAATGTTCTGTATTCCACAACAACGCCCCTTCTAACTCTGCAGGATTTGAAGACTGAAATGCAGGACACATCCTGATTCGTTCTGAAACCACATAATTATTAAGTGGAAGTGTCTTTGTTTAATTAAAATTCGGTGCTGTTGTTAGTAGTTTTGTTTACCCCAATATAGAATTGATCAAGTAAACCCATTATGAACGACAATCTTGCATTTTTCATAGGATGTACTCTGTACTAAATTATCCTGTGTAGCATTCTTAAGACGGTATGATTTGACTGAAGTGGATTTGGCTGCTGTTTTTAATCGGTCGAGAGACCACCGAAGCGTTCCCTCCCGTGAATTCAGTTCAAGGTATTTAGTATTTATATTTAACCAACCTTAGGTCATCCCTGATCGATCCGAGCTATGGGATCTTCTCGGTTTGACCTACAGTTTTTAAAAATAATTTCCACGTAACTAAACACTTTTAAACTTCGAATACTGGTAGAATGTGTTTATAAAACATCTTTTTCTCTTGGCTTTATTGAGAAAATTCTATAGTTTGTAAGATATTTGTTGTTTTTTTCTTAAATTTCTGCAATTTCAACCAATCAATGACGTCTATTGAGGTGAAAACATTCTGTGCCGTATGAATATGTCCTCGTTTAAGAAACAGATTGGGTTTATTTACATTTGTGAAGAAAAAAAGATACCCTTCCCCCCACCCCTAACCGTAACCCTAACTAACCCTGACTCTAACCCTAACCCTAAAACAGATTGAAATGCAATAGATCGATACTAGGGTAATAATTATGGGTGACAATTTCATATGACACCGCTAGAAAAAACTGCCGGTCAAACCGAAAAGATCCGGGCTATGATTAAGTACGATACTGCTATCATCTATTCCTTTTAGGGGGTTTTGTAGAACTATGCTATCTGATATTTACTTGTCTTATTTAATACAGCAGGGAATGGTTTGACAAAAATTTACCTGCTACGCCTAACATATCGAGCAACATATAGATGCCGTCTCGTTGTCTCATGTCCAGTAATCCAACCACTTTTCTATCTGGACTGTGTAGGATGGAATATATTAGCAGAGAAGCATCACCAGACCAGCTCTGTACTGTATACATATTAAATAAAACTATACAAATAAACGTCTTCTATATATTTATCAGAATATTTACATAACGTCGATGTATTTACTTATTCTCTGAGAATTTACACAATATTTATTTAAGCATTGTCGAAGAACAATGTTAGGAGAACAACATTTTTATTATATGTGGTTTTACTGTGTAAAAGTCTATATGTTAATTCAATTATTAGAAAGTGATCAACATCAAACTTTTATGAACGTTTTTCAAGATAAAACTGTAATAAATTGTAATAAAGCTGTTCTAAGACATTTTATTTCGAACGAAAACTGATCTTTAGTACATATATTGTTTTCATATCAAGTACTTTATCGCCTTTTACGTTAGAAATACTCACATCAGATAACTGGCTCGGACGTATACTAGAATGAGTTATACCGCTTCTTTATTGTTCTACATCTTCCCCGAGCATTAACGTCCGGCGAAGATGTCCTTCTTAGCCATCTCGAAGTTAATAAAAATAAATGCATCCATAACACAGACACGGCCATAGCTGCATGGTTAACAAACTTGCTTCGAAAATCATACACGCACATACAGGCAGTCTAGCTGAATGATTAAAAATTTCGCTTCGTAACCAAGATGTCTCGGTTTCGGTTCCACTGCCTGACACCTTAGACAAGTGTCCTTTTCTATAACCCAAACTTGTTGAGCGGATATAAAGAGAGAATTTGCATTGAAGATCATCGAATGTACCTGCAATTTAATGGTTCTGTCTTGTCACACATTGTCTCATTAAATCCGCATCTGAAGAACACTAAGCCACTTTACATGCGAATGCAATGAACTTGACAGTTCAATTGATCGAATAACCGAACACTAGTGGTCGAAAACGTTAAACGAAATTCAGCCCTATTTGTATGTTAGTCTATCTATCTATCTATCTATCTATCTATCTATCTATCTATCTATCTATCTATCTATCTATCTATCTATCTACCTGTCTGTCTGTCTGTCTATTTATCTGTCTGTTTATCTGTTTGTCTATCTGTCTTTCTATCTGTTTGTCATATAGTTGTCTGATTGTCCGCCCATCTATCTATATACATACGCGTATACATGTCTGTAAATATATAAATTTATGTCTGTTACTCTATCTCTCTATCGCTCTCCCTCTCTCTCTCACCATACACACAGAGAAACATATACGCAAACGTATATTGGTATTCATTTTCGACTGAATTTAGTTCTCTTCTCTAAATTGTTTATCTTACGAAAACAATGAGATAAGTACAAGTCAGTCTACAAGGGGTCGACATAGAATCGACAAAAATTCCTTAAAGTCTGTGGTCCAGTATGACTACCACCCAGTGAACGAGACGAGTGAGTGACAAATGAAAGAAAACTGATGAACCTAAATCAAGCTGTAATGACTCCTCTCCATACTCTTTACTGTAATAACACCTGAAATTTATGCCACCAATAATACCTTGCTTCTTTGAAATCTTATATATTTGCACGTATCATACGCCTCTTAATATTTCGATGCCTATTAGTGTTCCAACTAATCTATTGCCTCCAGTCTACTAAAATATACTGAATACGAATTTCTTTCGAATATTATTAATATAAAATACTCTTGTAAAATCCTCTATTAATTTGTTTACCTCCACTTGTGCCTATTATTCATTTGTACTATTACCTATTACCTTGCAACAGTAAGCATTTGAATATAAGTAGGTAACCCTCCAGTAATATATTGGATATTTATTATCCCTCATATGGCTGTCTAACCTCTAACTTATATATACTTATATATATATATATATATATATATATATATATATATATATATATGGATGAGGGCGCATTGCTTAATGGTCAGAGCGTTGCACTAGCGATCGGGATCTCAGTTCCGAGACTGGGTGGTGTGTTTGATCTCGAGCAAAGACATTTCTTCTCACGTTGCGCTGCAATCACTTCGACACATGTCAAGTCTCTCTCTCTCTCTGTTGCCTGACTTCTGGAAGCTTTTGGTTGCTACGTAATCAGAGGAAAAGGGAAATTTGAGCTTTGCATGCCCCCTGATGGTGGTGAAATATAATGTAGATGATGTTCAGTTTAAGAATCTATAGAGTAACGCCTGCAAGAAAAATTAGGTGATGAGGGAAAGAATCTCAGAAGTTTGCATTTATTAAGAAGAATGATTAGAAGAGTTTAGGGTGGGATAAGTTAGGTGTGATCTAGCAGGGTTGATACAAGAATATGGGAGGAAAGATTTGTCTTGTTAGAGAGTGTAAACAAGCTAAATCAGAAGAATAGAAGCAGTTGTAATTTCGTTGCAAGTGACAGAGAGGAGACATATATTTATGAGCGCGAGGTTGTAGCTTGCTGACAAGTGAAATGTTAGCAACCACTTGAACGGATGTATGTTCAGATCTTTGTAAGTAACAACATAGCTTCCGCCCTTAGCTTCTCATTTCTGCAAACATAATTCCATTGTGCATTTTACATCAGTTTTGTAGAGCGCCAACAACTGATCAAGTTTGAAATAATTTCTGGTGATAAAGCAATGGTTAGCAAATTGTGCGCTAGAATTGTATCTACGTACGTCACTTATTTAAAAAAATTTAGTTAAGGTTTTATAAATTTCATGATCCTTTTTGAACATCGTGAAGAATTTGTTGGTCATAATTTTGTTTTACACACTATGATTACTAAACTAACACTATACATCATTAGTATACAATTGTGGTAGAAATTTACGTTGGGGTTATTCGAACATGTCAGGTGTTTGATAGACGTAAATTGGGAATTATTGAATTGAATGTTAGATCTTTCGTTTTGACACCATTGACTATGCTAAATTGTCAAACGTATCTTACAGAATTGTGGTTTACCACAATGAACTTTTAGATATGACAATTAATGAAGTTGATTAGTTACGCATTCAGCTTTCCTGTAGTTCACAGAGTCAGTCTACATGCATTTCTTAATTAAAAAAAAGCAACATTTTCTTATTCTTTATTTGCGAAAAGTATCAGTAATTTTTAATTTCCCATGCAGAGCTCACTAGCAATTTATTTTCTTGTCTACTGTGTGCCACAAAGTCTCATAGCTCAATAAACATTGTTTCAAGAAAATCCTAATATTTGAGAAGCAGTTTCAATAATATATATAACATTTTAAAATCATTATGTGCAGCAGAGAATCCCATTAGTGTGTAGAGTTTTTTGTTTAGAAGTAGAAAGGAGAGTATCCGATACAAGTCTGTTTGATGAGTATTTGTAATGGCTATGATTAAGTACTATTCAACGAATATACCACATTTTTTTTACAAATACCACCACTTTCCTCTACATTGATACGAGGAAAGCAATAATATAAAAAAATTGTGGAAATTTTGACTCCCTCCTCATTCTTTGGTAAAGTATTGGTAAAACATATGACGTATCCATGAAATTGTTCTTTTTTCATCATAACGTTGAAGGCGTTCGAAAAGTCTAAAAACCATTCTCATTTTATTAAACGACGGAATTTGTATGCGTCCATTTCTGTTCTCACCATCTCTCAAAGCAGTTACGCTTTGAGAAGCGCTTTCTTGCATTGATGCCAAATAATCCTGCTGTAAAGGGCTCTGAGAAAAATGACGCACATTTAATTTACTTTACCTGGGTTTCTGTTTCTTTCTCCTCTGTCTGTCCCTTAGTTGAACACTCAAACATTTGTTGAAATTTATTATTTGTATCTTCCCTCCCCCCTGGGGACATCATTCAAATTTCCTCATTTTTCATTTCGCATATTATACATTCACACACAAACAAACGAATAAAACAAACTCACAAAAACATATATACACTCTTCCTCTTTCATTTTGTAATTGTGTATACCTGCATATACAATATACATATACGAATACATACAGATACGCATGGATACAATTACACTCAGACACATAAACAGACGTACATGTATGTTTTACCAATGTTGTGAAGCAAACAAGTGATAATAGAGACAAGCATTCATGTATCCGCTTCTCGTATCACTTTGTCTCTAAATCAACGAAATTTATTTTTTATCAAGATTTTGGAAGTGTAGGCTCTGATGATGTAAAACAATGTCTTTAACTTCATTATGCAAAATCTTTCTATGGCCTCGTATCTTTCTTTTTATCAACGGTTACCCTTTCTTCGGGCAACATCGGTGGCTTTGAGATTCGAGACGTGCGGCATGAGCAACAAACAGCTGCTCTTTACAGCTCACCTAGCCCAACCCCGTCAGAAGACACTCCAACACTGTCTCACCGACAGTGCAAAGCGGAAATTAGCAGTCTATCGGTTATAAGTTTGTGTTCATCGGAGGGATATGTCATCACGTCTCAACGGTCGACTAGCTCCTATTGAAGACTGGGAAGCCTCCCAGACTATTAAAAGGCAAAGAAATTAAGGAGGATGGCGTGACATCATGCCTTCTTTAAGTGCGTTGGGACTAAAAAAATAAGTTGTCTAAGCTGATAATACAAGACTTATAATAACGAAAGTTGATGCATCAGTGATAGCCGCAAACCCAAGTGAAGCCAGTACATTGGTAATGTATTAAGATTGGGTGCCATTCAAACCGAAGTAATCAGTTGTGCAAAGAGCGTTTCCACCGTCACAGAAATATCTTTGTAGATTTTGAAAGGAACGGTCGGGTTGAGAAAGCAGTTTCAATACGCCCCGGGATGATAAATACAGTTTGAATGAACAGCGGTACAGAGAAAGAAGTAGTCTATAGGACGCGAGTCTTAAACTCACTGCTTTAAGGCAGTGAGAAATGGAGCTTCCAATCCAGAAAACTACAGTACCTGAACGCCGTCCACTTTGGCAAAACGACACGTATCTTGGACATCAAGTAGACGAATTTAGCCACCAACACTCGGGCCCCAATACGCACTTAGATGTCTTGTCGCTTCGCCCTGTTCTATAACAATGTCTTCGCTGGTTGGACGGCATAACATGTTAGGGAGATACTAGGTTCACAAAAATCCTGCTGCATTGGAAGCTGATTCCCAGGAAGAAGCCACAAGACAGATCTCATTTCGTTTCAAAGAAGTGAGCGAGAGAAATAAGAAGCCACTGAAAATGATTGTCGATAGGTAAGAGTTTGGAGGTAGGGGTGGATTTAAAAAAAGAGGAGATGAAGCTGTGGTTTGTTGCCATAGATAAGTGCAATCTCCGAAAGATAAAACAGCACCAAGACAACGCCGGCTAACAGCACAAGGCAGTCGCTGCATCCGGAACAGATCCTGACATGTGGATTTCTACAACGACAAGTATGCATAGATACTGCTCTACGATACGCACGCTCGCAAACACACACAATTGCACACACAATAAATTCTGGCACTAAATATACAAGCATATTTACATACGGACACAACAAACAATTTACACTTAGGAGAATGTAATCCTATACTTTAAGTAATGATATATTACTTAATGTCACAAATCTTATTGGTGATAATTCTGACGCCATTTCCGTGCAATCATCAGGTGACTAGAGTTTCTAAAACAATCGTTTGGGCATACATATGAACATACGCCTAAACATACATGCAAAATATGAACATACGTATATCACAGAAACACACGAACACATACACACTTACAAGAACACATATACTTTCTTGTATCTGTGTATGTACGAATGCTTACGTGTTCCTTATTATGAAAGACCGGAGAATGGCGAAAACAACGAAGCATAACAAGATGGACGTGTGTTAGGCGTAAGGAAAATATATGCAGTAACAAAACGGTTTTGATATTGAAAGAAAAAACGAGTTTCACACCAGAAATTATAATAATTGTCGAATCATCATCTTTATTACAGGATTCTATTAAAATATGAGAATGTCTGTGTATCTTTGTGTGTTAGTATTTGATTGCGTTAGTGTGTGTGTGTATTTTAATACTGTTAAACTGAAGCTGTGTCCATGTTTTCGTGTATGAACGTTAATATATATATGGGATGTAAAAAATTTGTAGATGTTTATATCTGTGTTATGTGTGAGAGCTTGAGTTCACAAATCTTTTGAATTTGTCTGTAGGAGGTCGGTGTTGTGTGTGTGCACTCTTGTGCATGCATGAGCACATGAGAATGTAGTTGTAGATTTAATGTGGTAGTTTGTCAAGGGAGATTACTTCAGGTAAATATATATCATATATCATATATTATACATATAGATTTACGACTGAAGATACTTGTTTTATATATATAAATGTGTGTGTGTACATATATATTATGTCTTTAGGTATATATATATATATATATATATATATATATATATACATATAAATATTATATACATTATATAGACACACATATATATATTTATATGTATGTATGCATTTATATAGATATATATATATTACATACACATATATATGTATACATATATATAGATATATATATACATACATATATGTATATATAAAAGTATATACATATATGTATGTATGTACATATATGTATATGTATATACATATACATACACATACATATATAGCTATTTACATTTGTATATATATATATATATATATAATATATATATATATATATGCATTACGTGTAAATATTGGTTATATATATATATATATATATATATATATATATAATTATATTTAGAAAGAGTGAGAAAGGGGGAGAGTGTGAAATATTTATAAATTAAATCTGGATATAAATTCTCATAGCTGTACGTATGAGCATAGCGGTGTATGTTTGTTCATGTGCGTTTGTAAGTATATGCACGTGTATGTAGTATATGTATGCATGAATGCATGCACGTACATGTACATATGTGTGTGTGTGTTTGTGTTATATATATAACTGTTCCGTGTATACACATACACACACACACACTTATTTGTAATATATGTATGCATGCATGCATACATACACATTAGGTGTGTATGATCGCATGATGGTTTCTCTAGTGTCAATTATTCTCTTTAGCAGTGTATTTCCATGCGCGTGCTTAGTGTGTGCATACATGTGTGTGTGAGTGTTTATGTGTATGTGTATGATTATGTCTTTATGAGTGTGTACGTGTGTAACAGATAGTTCCATTTAATTTATTTCAAGGTGTGTTGTAGTTAGCATTAGCAATTTTGATTCTGCTTAATGTGTATCACCATGCAGTCCAGTAATTGCCAACGTTTGTGTGCTGTTTGTGTGCGTGTGTATGGATGGATGGATGGGTGTTTGCGTATGTGTGTATTTGTTTGTGTATGTGTGCGTGTGTATTTGGGCTTAATTGCACGTGAGTGTTTTATAAAGTCGTTGATTAAATTTTTAGTCATTCATTTATCATCGCATAGAAGTCTAGGCAACTCGTACAGTGCCGCTGCTATCTCACGCAGCCATTTTGTGCTGTTGTTGTTGCTGCGGCTACTGCTATTGTTGTTGTTGTTGATGTTGTTGTTGTTATATTAGTTGCTGCTGCTGCTGCTATTTAAGACATATTTTTTATTATAATAAAAATAAAAAAAATAATCATAATAATAGTCATGATAAACATGATAATGATAATGATGATAATAATAATAATGGTAATGATGATGATGATTATGATAAAAAAACAGAATATTATTTGAAAATAATATTAACAATGGTAACGATGACAATCATAATTTCTACTGGAGGCGCACAGGGCCTCAAATTTGTGGGGAGGGGACTAGTCGATTACATCGACCCCAGTGTTTCACTGGTACTTAATTTATCGACCCCGAAAGGATGAAAAGGCAAAGTTGACCTCGGTGGAATTTGAACTCAGAACGTAGCTGCGGACGGAAATACTGGTAAGCATTTTTGCCCGGCGTGCTAACGATCCTGCCTGCTCACCGCCTTAAATAAAAAAAAAAATAAAAAATAATAATATAATAATAATAATATTGATAATAATGGCGGTAATTTTAACCATCATGATGACTTGTGAAGATGATAAAAATTAACAATATGTATACAAATAAAAAAACACACTGGGCACACATATAAAATCTTGATAATTGCTTTATAACTCTATGCAGATGAACATACGTAGCAAATTGAATTTAACACTGGAAAAAATACCAACCTAAAAAAAAATATAATATATATATATATATATTTATAAGGAACAAAAAGGAAGACAATTTAAAACTGTATTGACAATTACAAGAAAATAATCAATATATGGGGCTTTCTGTTCAGTAAATTTATATATATTTTTTTTTATATATCTTTTACAATGAAATAAATTTGGCTACCGAAGAAGAAATTTAAAAAAAAAAAAACAGACAAAAAATAATAATTCTTAAAGAAAAAAAACTGTAATAAATAATAGCTGTATTGAATTTTTATTTTTGGAGAGGGAGTAAAAAATATAGATTCGTACATGGAGTAAGAAGTTCCAACACAATAATCTAGAGTAGCTAATTTTTATAGAACACACAATCCCACAACGAACCGGTGTTTACTATATTGTTTACTTCATAAAGATAATTGTTCGTATAGCACATTATTACTCTTGGTAATTTTAACTATAATAACGTTGATGTTACAGTTGGAGTAAGCATTGACTTTGGTTCTTTTTATTACGCTTGAATATCAGGCAAACCATGATTCAACGCAGCGCTTGTCGCACGATTTGGACTAATTTTATCGATGTTATGAATCCACCATTTCAGCTACTTATTCAAATTCAGTTTGGTATTGTTTTTTTTTTCATTTCCACAGTGATTATTGTTTTATTGAAACTAATTACTTCAAGTTTTACTTTATGCCTCAACAGGGTTTCTACAGTTCCATCCTCATTGTGTTGTAATGACCCACGGTACAAGTCATCGCTTTTTCAGCTACAAATTATAAGTATCGTAATGATGCTCAGTCGGTCAACTTTTCTGCAGAACAGCTTAGTCTATGATTGATAAGATTACTTAAAAAATATTTCTTTCGCATCTTATCCGATTAAGTCTACAGTTTCAGATGATCTCTTTGATAGACGTTTATAGATTAAGCAATACCGGCTGCTCTTTTCAATCTTTTCGACTGATTTCGTCATAGCTACTTATTTGAATTTTCTTTGCTTTTCCTTAATCACGAAGCTGATATCACCAGTACACATCAAAAGTTAAGTGAACGGTATTTTGTACTGTTTACAGCGCCACCTTACGAGCTGGAATATCAGTCATATCTGAATACATTTTAACCAGAAGGTTAGAGTAAGCACTGTGCCTTTTTGCCTTAATCGATATTGCTTTTTAATACTCGGGAAATAGTTTTTGGATAACTATTAGCCACAATTAGTATAAGATCGGTGGGGATAGGTTAACGTTTTCTCATTGAAAAAATTTTTTGATGTATTGTTTAAAAGAGAAACAAAACAAGCAGGACTCCTTGGCATTGCCAAAAACAGATTACTGCAAACAATTTCATTGAAAATGTTCTCATAAAAATCTACTGACAAAGAGATAATCAGATACAAGAATAATTATGAAGCAATTTCTTTAAAAAAGATAATAAATATATAATCTTCATCAGTTATAAGGAGGAATTCCAAGCTAGGATGGCACAATGGTGATTCTACTTCTGTATGTGGAATTCACTTAAGAGGGTTGCTGAGTGTAACTAACAAAACGAAAAACAAAATAATCAAGTTGAACAATATAACAACTTCTCATACATTTTAAATTTTCAGCCTCGCATCATTTTTTAAAAATTTGAATTGTTTAAGATTTATGCAATACAATATTCATTTTTACCACAGCCATCCGGTCACTCTGTTTTGTTTTGTTTTGTTTTTAATTTGTATATTTAATTTTGTTCAAGAGCAATGATACTAAAATTGTGGCAGTATAGGTTCAGACAACAGACCAACTCAACAGTTACAGAAATATGAACGGTGTTGTTCGTGCTTATTTAACAAAAAACAAAAAAAATCATGTAATGTAATAATCGTTATAATGAAAATGCGACTGCTTATCTAAGTTGACATTATGAATGGGTATTTGTCAGGAGTGTGGGCATATTATAAATATATATGTTTCTAGGGTCAAAGCTAAAGAAATTAATGGAGTGCATGCAGTACATATTTTCTTCTTGCAAATTGCTTTTTTCTTGTTTTTATTTTTTTATAAGTCAAGGCATTATATAATAGGTCCATATTCCGTCTTACGATCTTTCAATTTATCCCACTCCACGTATTTTAACCTTTAGCTAAATGTCTTCTACTGAATAGTTCCAACATATGAATGGTACCATTAAATGTTATATTTGTCGATTGTCGTGCACATGGTAGTCTTCTGAAACACAGCAGTGGGAGGCAGGTTAGAGTATAGTGGGAGTAGTGAAAGGTAAAACAGAATATGGAAGCATTTTTAATTATAGACTTATAATTAACAAGATGCAGCAATATCATTCGATAAAAGTTGAAAAACGATCTATGACAACGAAGTGGGCCTACATATTTAATATAAGAAAGACCTAAGTTCCCTATTGTAGTCTGTTTCGGTAGTTGATAGTAAATTCAAATAATCCTTACCTTTAGAAATTATATGAGCTAATTATAATATATCTATGTAAGTCTGTGTGTGAGTGTGTGTATATACATATATATATATATATAATTATATATTTATATATATACACACATACATACACATACGTATGTGTATATATATATATAGATATATATATATATATACTCATATATATATATACTCTCATATATATATATATATATATATATATATATATATATATACTCTCATATATATATATATATATCAATATATATATATATGTACATATAAATATATAAATATATATGTATGTGTTCTATATGCACTGCAATTTATATGCATATATATGTGTATGCGCAAGTGTGGGTACGTGTGTCTGTGTGTGTGTACTATGCATACGAATAAATATACATGTTTATATATAAGTATACACATCCATTTATATATACGTACACACAGAAATATATGTATGAACATGTATATACATACATACTTCTATACACACACACACACACACACACACACACACACACACACATATATATATATATATATACGTCTGTGTGCACGGAAATGTATATACGTATACATAGCTGAACATAGGAAAGAAAAACTCAAATACACATTCACAGAAACACACACACACACACACACACATATATATATACACGTGAAAGTACCCGTCTGTGCTTGGAAACAAAGTTGTCGTTTCAGCATTGAGCTAGCTGTCTATTGAAATGAATGTTTTTAAAGAAACCATTAACTTTATTGTTATATAATACACTCTCCGCTACGTTACACGCCTAACAAATGTTATGTAATATAGACGCCATTATGCCTTACCCTTACGAATGAATGCAGCCTTATGGCAATGTGAAAAGTCGGTAATATAAAAGTGTAGAGAATGTATAAGAACAAAACTATGAATGAAAACGAACAATGAAAGGTGTATGTACACATACATGCATACATATGTGTATGTGTTTGTGTATGTGTGAGAGTCTGTCTATGCGTGCTTGAGTATATGTCAGTGTATTTATGCGCGCGTGCATATATACTCACTTATACATATATAAACATATATATACATACACACACACACACACACACACACACACATATATATATATATATATATACACATATATATGTGTGTGTGTCTATAATATAATGTGTATTTATACATATTTATATGCATGTATTCATATACAGGTATATGTGTGTGTGTGTGTGTATCTTAGTATGTAAAAATATAAATGTATGTATACATATATATATATATATATATGTGTATTTATTTATATGTGTGAATATGTATATATTTATATATGTATATATATATGTGCCTTTGTGTATGTATATATATATATATATATATATATATATATATATATATATATACTTACAGCTTATAAATATATATGTGTGTATTTGTCTATGTATGTATGTATGTATCTATCTATATATCTACCTACCTATTTCTCTCTGTGTGTGTATATATATATATATATATATATAAAGCTGCAACTGTACATACCTCCTACAATATATATTTATGTATGCTTACATATATACTTACACATCTATATGTATATAAGCTCCAGATGTACATATTCCTACACGTACATGTATACATGTGTGTGGGTGTGAGTGTGTATACACATACACACACACACATATATATATATATGCATTAGTGGTAGTTTTTAAGTATGTGTGTATGTAAATTTGCTAGTGAATGCGCAATGTATGAATGTAGGTGCTAAAACTACATACTTGATTGTTACGTTATTGGTTAGAAAATGTAACGAAGGGGACATATAGCAGTGAACATGCCAACAACACTCTAGATATTTTTGCCGTCCACTGATGATGCCGTGCTTAAGCGAGGGGTGTATAAAAACTAGTTGTCTACAACTGGAAATGGCAAGCCAAGGGTGGCAACTCTGTAGGAGCCACTTTAATATCCGGTTGTGATTGCCATAGCCTTAATGACTTATTGTTATACCGTCACACAAGCATAGAAATAGATACATGTATTTTCACGCACACACATACACACACATGCACACTCACACACACAAACACACATTAACAAGTATACACACACACACACACATATATATATATATGGATAGGTATTTGCCAATTTTTCCCTCTGAAAACGGAAGCCGATCTTACGATAATTCCTCTATGCGATCATCTACTGGTTTCATATTTCGTATGTTCTGGATATTTCATCTGCTAAATATGAACATTACAATTATCATGTAATTCCGAGCTTCCAGAAACAACTGCCGAGTTACAAATCTATTAATTCCTTCCTTACAGTTTTCTATATTCATTCATTCCTTAGGTTTCATGTAAAATTAAATTAATTTGTCAATATATATATAAATATGTATATTATTGTATCTTTTATGCTTCTGCATATATTTAGGTTTTGTCTTCTGTGTGTGCCACTGTCTCTGCCTGTCTGTCTCTCTTTATATATATATATGTATATATCCCCACATATATCCATATGTATATGCATGTATATTTATTCGTATATATATATATATTATATATATATATATATATATATACACACATGTATATTCATATATTCCTATATATATTACTAGTTGTATATATGTATATTTATATATATCAAGCCTAGTTGTGTGTATCTGCATCACTATTTCTATATGTATAGATATGTCTGCGTGTATGAGTTTGGTGTCTACAGGTATGTGTATATTGTTGTTGTTCTTAAATGATTAAAATAACCCTTTATACAATATGCCCGAAATTTTGTTGGATGGATCTAGTCAATAACATCGCCCCCAAAGCTAAGCGGGTTCTTATTTGATTGACCACGAAACGTTGAAATGTAATGTCGATCTCGGCGGAACTTGAACGCAGAACGTAAAAGAAAAGAAGGGAAAAGAAAAAAAAAACATGCCGTTAAGCATGGTGTGAATAATGATGTTGATAACGACGACGACGATGATAATGATGAATATGATAATGATGATGATGATGATGATGATGATGATGATGATGATGATGATGATGACGACGACGATGACGCTGATGGTGATAGTATTGAGGATGATCATGAGAATGCGGTGGTGGAGGAGGATGGTGATTACCATTGGAAACATTTGGAAAAGCCACTAATTAATAGTCTTCGGTATGACTCAGCCATCCCGAATTCAGTATTAGTCGTAGTAGTAGTCGTAATAGTAATAGTAACAGTAGTAGTAGTTGTGTTGGTGGTAGTAATAGCATTAGTAGTTGTGGTGCTATTACGAGTAGTATTAGTGGTGGTGGTGGGAGTAATAGTTTTAGTAGTGGTAGTGGTATTAGGAGTATTAGTAGCGGTGGTGATGGTAGTAGTATGGTTTGTAGTAGTAGTAATAGTACTAGCAGTAGTAGTGGTAGTAGTAACAGCAGTAGTAGTGGCAGCAGCAGCTGTGAACTCTGTCGTCTATACTGATGCTACTTCTGTTGATAGAATGTTTTGAATATAGAGCTAAAGAAATGATACACGATAGATTTAAGGAGCCGTCATGTAGGGAACTAACTAGTGGTATTGTCTTACTGTAGAAAGTGAATCCGATGCCTACTAAGTACTATTTTTTTGGTAAAGTTATTATGCAATAGATACAGTGAATCTAATTTTGATCACATCCAGAACCCTCACACTTTTTCGTTTGGTTTGCAAGATTCTTGATGTGAACTGGTGTGTTGAGGCAGATTTTGTTGTGTCTCGGAAGTCAATTATGTCACTAAGAAACGCGCACTGTTTCATTTCGACTTCTATTTTTATTATTAGTTAATTAGTTAATATTTAATCAATTAAATAAAGGACTGTTTGATTAATCGTCCTGTCAATCTTCTGACATAGGAAGTTAGGCCTGGAACAATGAGGATATATCATCGAAGAAGTCACTGCGGTACTTCAGGAATTTGAAAAACCTAGATGATTAGATGATT
>NC_043014.1:41384102-41400717 GCF_006345805.1 Octopus sinensis
ATATATATATATATATATGTATATGCGCATGTGTAATTGTGTGTCGCTGCTTTATGTATTCTACATGTGTATACCAATAAGCTCTCCTTCAAGACACACCATTTTGCTTTTATTACACGACAGAGCTTTGTTTTTCAGACTCTTAACAAAGTTGTTCTTACATAAAACGCAAGTGCGTAACGCTTGTGAGAAATTCTGTGTTACTGACACAGCACACTCTTCTACACAAAATTACACACACAAACACGCCTATATACGTGCGTATGCATGTATATATATATATATATATATATATATATATATATATATATATATATATATATATACATATACCTATGTGCAACTGACAATATTTGTCCCTGTGATCTGTAATAAGCAGAGTGATCTTATTTTATTTAGCAGCTAATTTTTTTTCAATTATACCTCATAACATGACATGTAGAGAAACAAGACATTCACCACACAACAGATGAAAATATTACGTACTCTGCCATATCAAAGTCAAATGAATGTATGACTAATATATTTGGGGTTTCTATATTCTTACAATTAATCAAATCTCGATGTACTGCTAGGAAATCACATCTTGATATTCTGGCGAATATATTGTCACTCTTCTTGTATCGCTTAAACTATGCAGTCAGTTATGATATCCGACGTTTCTAACACACACACACGGTCGATATGACAACACACACAAACGCACATACATATATATATATAAATACATACATACATACACACGAAAACATATATGCTAGAAAGCGCAGGACTACAATCCGAAGAAAAGCTTTTCGAGCAATCATCCTTCTTTTCAAGGTACTCATCTCGAGAAGAAATTTCGGTTATAGCTGAATGTTATTATGGGGCTGTTTCAGAATTACGTAATCTATCACTTCGATCTAAATTTGCAATGCGTCAAGAGTTCGTATTGTAATGTTTACAAGGACAAACTCACATGTCAGTTGGTCGAACTGAATTTATTTGTTGTTTAGAATGGCAGAACAACTGAAAATTATATATCAACAGCTGTCCTACAAAATGAACATAAATATGTACTACGAATGCTAGGAAAGATTGCATTGTATCGTACAGAGTATAAAGTACTAGAAAGCCACGAGCAAAACTAGTCAGCTGTCTTGATAAAATTATTGTTTGCCGTAATGAATAATAACATATCAATCAGTTTATAAAAGATTCATAAAAATGTCATTGAAAAGCCACCAACTCAATTTGGAGAAATCTACAAATATATATCGAAATTTATATAAGCTTATGAAGGATCCTCAGAGTTATGGCTTTTCTGCTAAAAAGTATGAGACAAATCTATCTTAAAATGTATCCTGCTGTCTGGGAAACGATGAACTCATGGAATAAAGTGATTTTGGGTGCACTGTGTCTGCGATAAAGACAGGATGGTCTTACCCAGAAGCTCTTTGAAATATGGGTCTACTCTTATCAGTGATCCAACACGGACAACAAACATGGATGTACAAAGACAAAGAGAGAAAATTCAGAAATAAATGAACAGTATATTTATATATATTTCTTTACTACCCACAAGGGGCTAAACATAGAAGGGACAAACAAGTCAGACAAAGGGATTAAGTCGATTACATCGACCCCAGTGCGAAACTGGTACTTTATTTATCGACCCCGAAAGGTTGAAAGGCAAAGTCGACCTCGGCGGAATTTGAACTCAGAACGTAGCGACAGACGAAATACCTCTAAGCATTTCGCCCGGCGCGCTAACGTTTCTGCCAGCTCACCGCCTTAAATGAACAGTATATTTATATAGTCCCTTGATGGAAAGACCGATTCAAGACAAGTTCGGCAGGAACGGGAAAAAAACGAAATGAGAGATTATGTCCTCCGCCATATCAAAGCCAAATGAATGTATGACTAATACATTTGGGGTTTCTATATTCTTACAAGTAATCAAATCTCGATGTACTGCTAGGAAATCATATCTTGTCATGCTTACGAATATATTGTCACTCTTCTTGTATTACTTAAACTATGTAGTCAGTTATGATACTCGACGTTTCTAACACACACACACGGTCGATATGACAACACACACAAACGCATATACATATATACATAAATACATACATACATACATACACAAACATATTATATGCTAGAAAACACAGGACTACAATCCGAAGAAAAGCTTTTCGTTGGGAGTACTGAAAAGTTCCTGGCTTGAAGGGTATAGCGAAAGGCCTGGTTGAAGGCCCAACCTTCCAAGTTCTTCTACAGGGCTTATAAAAACTGAAGGTCTGGTACAATTAGTGTGTGAATCTGTGGAGGGAATATGCTGAATAAAATCATAATTAACTGACCTTCCTGTATTTTCTTTTACCCAAAGCCAGTGCATACGTATTATATAGGTCTTTCGACACACATATAAAAGACCGTTATATATGAGTTTACAGATATGTGTTATTCGTATATAAATTTATATATAAATGTTATTCTGTCTTACGAATTTTGAAGGAAGATGATTAAACCTAATATCAGATACATGATCTAGATTTTTTTTAATGGCAAAAGGGATGTTTCATTTTACGGATTAGGGACACGCGTTTATATGTAATCTAAAACTTTAGAGTAGAAAGTGGAAGTGACTATTGTCTAATGACACCTTTGCTTATATTGCTAGTAATTTATGGATGCAGTTTATCTGTTTATAAATAAATAAAATATTCAAGTGTCGCATTACATACTATTGTAGGAACCAGCAAAAATATAGGATGCATGATTTCTTAAAAAAACCATCTCAGAAGAAAGCTGTGTCTTTATACAGAAAAAAATTTGCCATTGCAAACTGTTGTGAAACTTGTGCACATCGTATTGCATTTAAAGACTTTTCTACGAATTTCATAGGTAATCTAAGGTAATAGAAGCTTTCCAACTCATTGTATTGTATATATGACACGCTACCGTACTTGTACTTTGAGTGCAGAATTCTTACTGTTCGTCCAACAGCCACATTGTTAACATGTCATTGTATGGACATATGTATATATGCAAGTTCTCTAGCGATAAACTAGAGACGAATTGACTTAATAAATTATACGTTCGGATATATTTTTATTCTCGAAACTGACTTTAGGATGTATATTACTAGTAGAATACGAAACCTTTGAGACTGAATGCAACTGTTTAATTAAGATTAACAAGCAGAATAAAATTATTTCCTTTTCTGCAATTGCATAGAACAATTGCATAGAAGAGTAATTACCAAGAAAATATTATTGGGAGAAACATTGGTTAAAGTATTTTGTATTCGAATCAGAAATTTGTAATGCTAACAAGAAAACTTCTACTCCCATGTATAACCAGAACGGAAGTTATATCTAAAATTATATTCAAACTCCATTCTACAGAGTGAGACTACTATCTATTTGGTTTTATTGTCCATAAGTCACCAGTCTATTTGTAAAGCAATATTACCATAAGTTTATCGCATATGTTTATTGTTATTCATTCACTCAATACACCTCACAGGAAACAATAAAATATTTTCAGCCGAGTGATGTATTTACTTTACTTAATCTTTTATTTCGTTAGTTTGTTTTTGTCGAGTTAGCTACACGTAATACAAACATTAACATTCAAATAAACTAAAATTCAGCATTCATGGGGAAGTTTTATTACTTCGCTAATTTGGTTTGTATCTTTTTAACAAACGTAAATTAAATTTCTAGAAAATTAGTCCCTCAGGGAATTTTCAATTATACTCTTTATTTATTAGCATTCAAGATGGCTGCTTTTGGGCAGTGATCAACGCCAATTGTGAGACGTACAATTCTGCATTATTCGATTTTAAAACTTTTTACTGATTTGAATCTTCCGCTCCTGGAAAATGTTGAAAATTATTAACAAGTTGACAATATTACAAATACTGTACAAATGTTCCTTTCCTGAAACTGCTAGCTCAAATATTCTGTTTTAAATAAGGATATGAATTGGGTATATAACAAGATAAATACGACGTTAGACTTTGAGAGAATGAAGTGGTAATAACTAGCAGATTAATTATTTGACAAATGCTAAAATTAAACTTGAAAAAAACACACACACACATATATATATATATACATATAATACATACATAATATATATGTATATGTATATGCACATATATATAAATAATACATACATAATATATATGTACATATATATATATAATACATACATAGTATATATGTACATGTATATGTACATATATATATATATATATTATATATATACATACACACTTACATACATATAGTTATACATACACAAGCACAACACACACACATACATATATATATATATGTACATAAATGTATATATATATATATATTATATATATATATACATTTATGTACATATATGTATATATATGTACAAAGCCTCTTGACGGAAACTGAAAGAAGCCCGTCGTATACACACACACACACACACACACGTGTGTGTGTCTATGTTTGTCTTCCCACCATCGCTTGACAACCGATATTGGCGTGTTTACGCACCCGTTTTCTAGTGGTTCGGCAAAAGAGACCGATAGAATAGCTACTAGGCTTACAAAGCCCTGGGCTCGATTTGTTCGACTAAAAGCAGTGCTCCAGCATGGCCGCAGTCAAATGACTGAAACAGGTAAAAGAAAAGATATTTAGAAACATTTATGCATCCCATCTGCTCTCAATTACCTGCTTTGTAACATAAATGTACACGGACGGGGTTTGATGATACTTCTATTGCTTGCATACAGTTTTTCGAGATCAGTGACGAAAAGTTACTGGAAAAATGATATAAGTATTTGCATTGCGACCCCTTTCATCGAAAACCGGTGATTGTCGTACGCTGATGACAGGTCAATACCTAGTACTGTGCAGTCCGAGCGTATCACTTAGGTTGACGATGGAAGGATGACCTCCCTTTGCAAATACCTAAGGGCACAGAAAGTGTGCCTAAAGCCAGCTGGAGGAGATGTTCTCCTGGGGCTACAAGCTACAGTAACACCCACCCTTAGTGGTTAGCCATATTGAGATGGCAAATATACCTCACATTGATTAATATTTTATTTACGTTAATCTAGCAACTACAACTTTTCTAATTATGGCTAAATTTTGATTAACACGAGCAAAATTATTTCTAGCTCTACGAACGAAAATATGAAGAACAATTTCGTTCTTAAACTAAACTTAAGATGAAAATGCTATCTCAGTTTATTTTCATCTCTTTTTGTCTGTCTTTTTGTCTGTCTGTCTGTCTCTTTCTCTGTCTGTCTGTCTCCCTCTCCCTCTCTCTCTCTCTTTGAAGACTTATTTTTGACTTTAAAATCGAAATGAAACAAAGGATTCAAACAGCATTAACTAAAGTTAGCACTAGATAATTTTTAGCTGATTTGCTGGCTCCGGCATCACATTTTTACCAGTCTTTTGCATTTCTTTTAATTTTTACGATAGTTTTAAAGCTACTTTTAGCTGTTTAATTATTAAATCGAATTAAAATATAACTGCACTTGAAGTGGATTAAACAGACACCTTTTCATTTTAAGTCGGCTATGTATTCTATTTCACTAAGTTTGGATAAATATTTCAGACAACACTTGAAAGACAGATCGATCGAATCATTTGGACAGTCTCCAGGTTAAACACAAACAGGAAATAATCGATGTAATTTAGCTCGCTTCTGAAAAATAAGTCAGAAGTCGATTTCTCAAAGTCAAATTTTCAATCGTTCAGTGACGAAAGATTAAATACTTGATAAGCTTATATGTTGACTGAAATGAATAACCTTCATTTCGTAATAGTTTTACGAATTCCAAATTCGTGTGTATTAAACAGAATAAAAGAAGATTACAGCTAGAAGGCTTTTCCCTGAAGAAGTTTGCCAAAAATTTGCAACTAGTCGTGAAAAAGGAAAAAAAGAAATGTTTAATTTATAAGCAAGGATGTTGTAGGGAGTGTGTGTATATCCCAAGAGGAAAGACAATTAAAATCGGATATTAATTTATTAAAAGTTTCTCTAACATTTACTGGCAAGACTTTTTAAAAGATTATTTAAAACAGAAGGGGTAGATACTAATTATAAATCACCATGGTGATTCAATAAATATTTCTATCGTTATTATAATTAAGGCGATGAGCTGGCAAAATTTATTTACCAGCCAGACAGCGCTTTGTGGCATTTTTGTAAGTATTTACGTTCTGAATTAAACTTATGCAGAGATCAGAGATCTACTTTGCCTGTCATCATTTCGTGTTCAATAAAATCCGAACTGGTGTCGATGAGATCGACCTCCCCCTCCCCACAAACACAACTGGTCCTGTGTTAAAATTTGAAACTATCATAATTTATGAAATTATATTTTATCTACCATTAAAAATATATTACTACACATGTACATTGTTATACTCTGAAGTGTTTAGATCAGTGTCCTCATCTTGGTAGCTATTGTGACAACTTTTTGCTCATGGTACCCCTTGGCCATGGTGAATCACTGTAGTCAACAATATCTCCTTTGGGAGCTCTGTGTAGTTATGATTTAATAAACTTTATATCAGATGATGTTAAACTTGTGTAATTTCAATTCTTACAGGTTTAAAAACTTACGATTCATTAGAAATCATTCAGAGTCATATCTAGTGACTCTGAACCGTTTCTGAATCACACAGCAACCTCGAAGTCCAGGTGTAGTAGTGTCATTGAATATTTGTTCAAAAAAGGAGTAACAGTTATAATTTCTGAGCAGTAGTCAAGTAGCAAAGGGAAGCTGGAAACGTATTTGAGCTTACGAGCAGCATTAGCATTGAGCTTTCAATAAATCTTAAGCAGTATTGTTAAACAAGCTGGAAGCATTGCTTTCACATTCTCATATTCTTTAGCTTGCAGACTTTAGGTCACTCGCAAATTATTTCATTAATGAAATTTCGGTACTATCAATATGAATGAGCTCTCTCGGACAAGCTTCGTGAAAGGCTAATTCATTGAAAGGATTTAAGAATTGATTTGCTTCAGAATCGAAAATTTCTTCCTTATCCACTCCCACGGTTGCTACTGTCAGTTTTTCTCCTTGAAAGGCAGACATTTAGATCTGAGAAGCTTCCAAGATTATTTCCAGAACCCAAGCCTAATTTACGATTAAAGATAAAGTTAGAGATTTATTTTTCAATAGTTGGTTGTATATACGAATATAAAAGATGACTTAAACTTAAACTTAAATGTTGAAGTGAATCGAACGGCTTTTGTGTGTTTCTTAAATGGCTTACAAACACCTTCCACGCTGCAATTGCTTTCGTTTCAGCACACGATCTCAGATCAAATCACTTGCTATGCAAGTACATCTCCGTAAAAGATTTCAATTTTGAAAGAATTAGTCACTAACATGTTTATATCTTAAAGGTGCAAACCCAGACGTTTTTAAAGTTGAAGTTTAACTTGAGTTTCTGAGGACATCTTACGCATACATCGATAGCATTTCATATCAGTTGTTTACAAGAAGCGAGTATCTGTGACGCTAAGACAAAAATAAGATATCAAATAAAAAAATTTTTAAAGCAGTTAAAGTATGCTCGTTGGTAGCATATCCAGAAATAAGTTTGGAATTTTCTAGGAGTAACGAAGTATTCCAGGCGTTCTACAACTACGCAACACTAGTCCCTTTGGATGTAGCAGTTTTATAACACGTTAAAAGCAGTGCTTGGTTCTACATGATGTTTTTCACTTCGTATCTACGTTCTCCTATGATGATGCGTCTTCGGGAGGAATAATCCAAAACAGAAATTTAATTTAAATAAAGTGTTCATGTATTAAATTTTTTATTGACATCTACTATTAGAACTCCACAAATACTAATTTACAATGGCATTTGTAGTAGCAATAGCTGGAAGCAATTGGAAAATCACATGGAAATTCAATAACCGTTTCTATTAGGATTCTATGTAAATATTGCTATATGACAATACAGCAATACAATATTGCAATACGATATAGCAATAACATCTTGAGTATTTACATATTATCATTTACAGTGTTCCATTGTAATTTCATATTAAAGATATTTTTCGAATCCACAGTACATTAAAAGAATGAAATCATGCAACTGGAAGTGTGCTGCGAATTAGCACTTGTGCTCACGCACACACACATACACACACACACTAATACACATACATATATATATATACCTATACAGCTACAGAGAGATATAGTGGAAGATGTAGCCGTATACATATTTGTATTAAGCTTTATATCCAACTTAATATGAACGACTTGTTAGAACGCCAAATATTACGTTATTCGACTTGAGAAACCCTCTCTTATAGAAACTTGATGCATAAAAGCATAAGCATATAAATACGTATATATGAATATATATTCTTGACTTAAAAAGGATTTATCAAATCCAATAAGGTGGTGATATGAAGTTAGACGTGAGCTGGACCAATCTTTGGTCGAAACATATATAATTATATATATATATATATATATATAATATATATATATATATATATATATATATATCATACACTTTTACTTGTTTCCGTCATGTGACTGTGGCCATGCTGGAGCACTGCCTTTAGTCGAGCAAATCGACCCCAGGACTTATTCTTCGTAAGCCTAGTACTTATTGTATCGGTCTCTTTTGCCGAGCCACTAATGCTGGTGTGTTTACGTCCCCGTAACATAACGGTTCGGCAAAAAGAGACCGATAGAATAAGTACTAAGCATCCAAAGATTAAGTCCTGGGGTCGATTTGCTCGACTAAAAGGCGGTGCTGCAGCATGGCCACAGTCAAATGACTGAAACAAGTAAAAGAGTAAAAAGAATGAGTATACATATAGTAAACAACATTCAGAAGCGAGAAAATATAAAGTAAACAACAAAGAAGGAAAGAGAAGAACAGGGAAGAATAGCTAAAATATGAGAAATAGAGAGAGGAGGTGAAGAAGAATGGGGAGGAAGGGAGGAGGGAAGAAGGAGGAAGAGGAGATAATAAATAATGTAATGGCTGATTAAGTTTAAGTTTGTTGGGAACTAACAAACCAAAATTTTCAAAATAAGGCAATGATTATTCATAAATAGGATTTTTCAAGAATTTTTGAGTTGGAGACCCGTTGACATTTTAACTAAACGTTGTTTTCGTTTTTGCCGTTAAAGGCTTTTTTCATATACACCAGCCAAGATAAGTTAAAAATTGTCTAAAGTCGTAAGACATAAGACTTGTACTGTCCACCATTCGTGTTTTTTATTTCTGTTTTTTATTTCTATTTTTGTTTCTTGTATTTATATTCGTGTGGCATCCTGTCTTTGTTTCGTATACATTCAATCCTCTTTCCAAGAAATCCAATGCATGTGGCTTGGTTTTTCCTTGGGGCTGGCCGGTTCGGAGTAATATCGAGATTAAACAGCCGAAATTACTAAAATGATCCGGTTCCCGACTGAAGATTAGAGGCTTCGAGTGACCCGTCTGTTTTTTGTGTCGTCTCTTTGTGTGTTTTTGCGTTCTTGTCCCACTTTGTAATTTATATTTTATATTTAATTTCTAAACATATGTTGTTACCTTTCCAGATAACAATAATTGTAACTGACAAAATGCTTTGAATTTCCTCGATTATCTAATGAAACTGCGTGAACGAAAACATAATTTATATTTATATTTGGCGTGTGACATTTCTTACTGTCAATATCTCGCCTCGAAGACTAATTCTCAGCTTGAGTAACTTTTTTTTTTCTTTTAAGTTGTTTCAGGCATTTGACTGCAACCACGCTGGGGCTCGCATTGAAAAGGGTTCTAGTCGAATAAATCATGCCTTGGATTTATTTTCTGCACAAAGCCTATTCTATCGGTCTCATTTGCTGAACCAGTAAGTTGCAGGGACGTAAATAGACCACCACCGGTTGTCAAGTGGTAGCGACGGACAAATCCAAAGGCACACACACTCTCTCTCTCTCACACACAGACACACATGCACACACACACACACACATACACACACATATATATATATATATATACATATATATACAATCATATATATGCATATATATATATACATATATGTACATATATGTACATACCTACATATGTATATATACATGCATATTATGGGTACAGGACATCAAAAAACATAGACAAAATGAGGAACGAGAACATAAAAAAGAAACATAGAAAGCCAACTTTTTTCGAACAACGAAAGAAACAAACAGAGAAACGAGACAGGAAGCATAAAGAACATTCCCTTCGTCAGTTGTTCCCTGTTCTATCTACTCCTCATTTGTAGTGAGAATTTACAAAAAAAAAAAAACCTAAAAAACAAAGGACGAAGACGAGTGTGCAAACAACAAATAGTTTAACGCTTGGTGAGAAAGTCTTTTACGTATATATATATATATATATATATATATACAAATTTATATATATATATATACATATATTATATATATATATATATATATATACAAATTATATATATATATATATATATATATATATATATACATATATATATATATATATACATATATATATACATATATATATACATATATATATACATATATATATATAATATATATATATATATATATATATATTATAATATATATATATATATATAATATATATATATATATATATATATATTTCTTTAATTTTCCGTCTACCAAATCAACTCAGAAGGCTTTAGTCGACCCCAGGCTATACAAGATACCAGAAAACACTTACTGAAAGAGGTCCGTTGTATATATATATATATATACAACGGGCCTCTTTCAGTTTCTGTCTACTAAATCCACTCACAAGGCTATATTGGAAAACACTTGCATAAGTTGCCAATTAGTGGGACTGAACCCGGAACCATGTCGTTGGGAAGCAAACTGCTTACCACACAGCCACGCCTGCGCCTATGTGTATCAAATTTCCAAATTTCGAAATCAGGACATACAAATTAAATCTCATAATGCTTTTGCAAATTTAAGAGCTCATGTATAATGATGTACAACCATGATCATTCTTTGAATCAACTAATTTTTTTTCACTAATTGCTACTTTCGTTTGTATTTTATTAGCAACATGTAGAGATACAAAACATCTTGGTACCTTTATTTATTTTTCCTTGGAAAGGTGTTACACCTCCGTTCGTCACAACGGAAGTTGCTGTAGTTGTGATACTATTTGGATCCGCTTTTTTACAGGCCGATTTCTTGCAGCAGCAGATAATGGCTACAATGCAGACAATGAATATTACGATGCTGCCAACGGTGATGGCGACGGCAGCTGTGACTCCAAGAGTCATAAACCGATTTAGGACGCTATCTGAAAAGAGTCATAAAAAAAAGAAATAAATAAAATGACTTTAGAAATCAATTACAGAAAGTATGGTGGAAAGATTTTGTATACAAGAAAACTAAGACAACAACTGAATCGGAAAATATTTGAAATATTTCAAACGAAAATTGAAGAAGTTTTAGAAAATATATACAAAAATGGAAAGAATTTAATAAAGAAAGAAACTCAAAATCAGGCAAGAAAACGGTAAAAAAATTTACAAATTGGGATCGTGAAGTAGTGTTTTTAAAACGGAAATAACATTTTGACGTAAGAAAAAACATTTAAAGCAAAGCACAAAAAAAAAATATAATAAAATATTTTTTTAAAAAACACAGTATAAACAGAAACTTAAGATAAATAATTGAAAAATATTATAATTTGAATTCTGTTGGATAAACAGAGAAATCGATTTCTGTTGAAAACAAAATGGCATATAACTGGGATGAAATACAGGAAAAGGAAATGACATGATTTTTATATGCTGAATATAGAATCCATTTTATTGTGAAATAAGTAATATATCTTTGTATTCGTTAGACAATGCTTAGCATGAAGTAAAGTGACATGAAACTTAAAACACCTAGTTTGATCTTCCGGTAAGACAATGCTCCTTTTCGTTACCATCGACATGAGTGGCTATGTCTATCTAGAACATGGAAATTACGCGCTACTTTAGTAAACTGACTCTTTTATGTGACAGATGTTTGAAACGTGAAGCGCTGTGTTAAAATGTGTACATTCTTTATAGCCACATTTCTTAGTTGGTTTCTCAAGAAGAATTTTTTCCACCATAATTTCAGTAACCGTATCTTTAATAAATCAGAAACGTCGACATTTAAAATAAACTAGTTTCACAACTTCAATGCGGTTATATTTAATAAGGGGACGAGGACGGCGAGCTGGTAGAATCGTTAGCACGTCGGGCGAAATGCTTAGCGGTATTTTGGCTGCCGTTACGCTCTGAGTTCAAATTCCGCCGAGGTTGACTTTGCCTTTCATCCTTTCGGGGTCGATAAATTAAGTACTAGTTACGCACTGGGGTCGATGTAATCGACAAAATATCCTATGTCTGTCCTTGTTTGTCCACTCTGTGTTTAGTCCCTTGTGGGCAATAAAGAAATAATATATATATATATATATGTATATATATATATATATACATACATACATATGTGTGTGTGTCTTTGTGCTTAATTCCCACTACCGCTTAACCACTAATGTCATTTTGTTTACTCCCTTGTAACTGAGTGGGTCTGTAAACGATCTGATAGAATAACTACCTGATATAAAAGTATGTTGATTTGCACGACAAGTTGGTGCCTCAGCAAAGCCGCAGTCCAACGACTGAAACCAGTACAATACTTTTTTAAATATATAAAATAAAATGAAGCATAATCAAAATATCGATTTTCCTATTGTTATGTGAAATCCAACAGTTTATTTATCTTTCTACTATCAATACCTTTTGACGTTATTTCTAAATCAGAGATATTTAAGCAGTAGTTTTTCGATAAGAATTTTATTTTTAAGGATGCAGTGTAATGTTGTGGCTTGTAATGTCAGTTTTCGATACCGAATCCATTTGGCCATTGAATTTCTCTACAAATAAATTTATAGAAGTGAAAACCCTTACAGAGATTATGTTACACACACACACACATACTTTGTTTCAGCTGGATTTAAAGTTGCTTACCATTATTGATTCGTAATCTGCATTCATGGCAAATTCTATCCGCCACATAATTCCTTAAATCACGCGGAACAGTGGTCGACATTGACAACTGTAATATCTAAGCCCTAACCAATCTTTCTTCACCTGCCTGTGACACATGGCATTCTTATCATCTTTAATCCTCTTCGGCTTTTCCACCATTGTTTCTGCTACTTTAATTTTCGGAGACATCATCACGAGAGCTTTTGATGCTTTTAAATAATTCCTTGTTTCTGCTTTCCTTCTTTCCCTTCCAGTTTCTGCCATGAAAATTACTTCATCGCCAACTAACCCGATAAGTAATAAATTTTACTATCTCTACAGCGCATCGTGTTCGTCTTAACGTTAGAAAAATCTGACTTGAGTTCTGTTGGAGAAGGATTTCACCTGCGTGTTTATTATAACCACTACTGGTTTTTCACTCGCTTCGTAGCCTTTTATTGACAAATCTGGGGGAGTAATAAAACATTTAAAATAATCTGAAGTAAATACATTACTTAAGAAATCTGATAATGTGTGGTAACACTACACTAAACCTTAAACCCTCAACCCCAGCTGAACTGGAGCCAGTTTATACGTGTTGTCAGTTTTAAGGAAGATTAATAGAAAAGTAAGCAGATATTAGACACTTTGCACAAATCATTAGAAAGAAGGAGAAAGAAAAAAAACGGAATTGCAACAACAGTGTCTCAAGAGGTATATTTTCTGCCTTACAAAGTCAGTAGGTTTTCGAAGAGATTACGAATAATGAAATATTCATGCAGTGTCATAGTTTAATGTCACAACAAAGTAATGATGTTTAGAAATGTGTTACAGTTTCATTACAAATTCTTTCAGTTATATACGAGCTTTCTCCTTCAATACTGCTCAATAATTAACAAGCAGTTAAGGTATTTAAAGTGGATCAGTGTGAAAAATGACAGTGACTGCTCAAGAAATATATTTGTTTGTTTATTGTCCACAAGGGGCTAAACATAGAGGGGACAAACAAGGACAGACAAAGGGATTAAGTCGATTATATCGACCCCAGTGCGTAACTGGTACTTATTTAATCGACCCCGAAAGGATGAAAGGCAAAGTCGACCTCGGCGGAATTTGAACTCAGAACATAGCGGTAGACGAAATACCTATTTCTTTACTACCCACGAGGGGCTAAACATAGAAAGGGCAAACGGATTAAGTCGATTATATCGACTCCAGTGCATAGCTGGTACTTATTTATCGACCCCGAAAGGATGAAAGGCAAAGTCGACCTCGGCAGAATTTGAACTCCGAACGTAGTGGCAGACGAAATACCTATTTCTTTACTACCCACAAGGGGCTAAACACAGAGGGGACAAACAAAGACAGGCAAACGGATTAAGTCGATTATATCGACCTCAGTGTGTAACTGGTATTTATTTATTTGACCCCGAAAGGATGAAAGGCAAAGTCGACCTCGGCGGAATTTGAACTCAACGTAGCGGCAGACGAAATACCGCTAAGCATTTCGCCCGGCGTGCTAACGATTCTGCCAGCTCGCCGCCTTTGCTTAAGAAATATATTATCAATCTGTTCAGTTTTCATTCTGATGCCTTCACGAATATGGGTTTTTCATACTACAGAGTAATGGAAGACCTATGCTACAAGTCTTCGTATCCTATAAATCAGCCAAGCCACTTTTACAATGTATTATATAAGAGGGTGTAGAGGCATGTGACCTGGTGGTTACGGTGTTGGATTCATGATTGTAAGATTGCCGTTTCGATTCCAGGACCGGGCGACGCATTTTGCTCAAGCAAAATATTTCATCTCATGTTGCTTCGGTTCGCTCATCTGGCGAAAATTAGTAAAACTGCGATGGACCGGCGTTCCGTCCGCGTAGGGAATATATATGTCATGGAAACCTGGAAACCGGTCCTATGAGTCTATATGACACGGGAAGAAACTTTACTTTTTTTAATATGCAAGAAAGTATGGAACGCGATCCAAAAAAAGTGGTTAAATGATTCAGAATGGGCCGAGAAGACAAAGATTTTTTCTTTAGTAACATCTGATAACTTGTAAAATGATCATAAAATATATTTCTCTTATAAAAAATTACAACACTACATAAACTAGCCATAAGATCCTGGGAATATTTCCTTCAATAAAATAACCAATGTATATAATAATAATAATAATAATAATAATAATAATAATAATAATATATATTCCATATATATATTATTTATATTATATATAATATATATAATATAATATATATACACTCACTTATATATACATACAAATGCCCACACACATATATACACATATTGATGGATAGAGAGAGGGGGGATAGAGAGAGCTTATTTGAGTGAGATATCGTATGATCAGCAAAATCCATAATTAATAATGCACTCAGAATATATATATGCGTGTGTGTGTGTGTATGTATGTGCGTGTGATGTGTGTACATACATGGATATATAAAGACTCGGTATCCGAATCCGAATGGTGTAATAACACACTGGACACTTTGCAAAGTAATAATCAAACTTACCTACCTACCTAATTGCATATCTACCTATCTAACTAACTATCTACATACTTTCCCCCAAACACACACATATGCGCACACACACAACCACACTCATATAGATATGAGTATGTCTGCGTATAAAAAAGATGCATGTTATCGTCTACATTATATATACATACATACATATATAGTGGTTTAATAAATTATGTGATTGGGTATTATCTGGTAGTTGATATTGATTTAGATGTATTTCTTTCTCCATTTTCATATTTTGTATTATTATTTGTGGTAAACTTTAACCTTTGCCCATATAATGCAGTAAATGAATTAATTGCAATCGCAATCATTAACATTTATGTATTAACTTTTGGGTACTTCACTAGCAGTATATTGGATATATGTTATCCCATGGAGGGTTGCATTTACAACCCCTATCTAATTTAACTTTGTATATATATTATATATTATATATTATATATATATATATATATATATATATATATATATATATATATAATATATATATAATAATATATATATATAATATACATACATAACATCTATTCATTTATACCTGCCTGTCTTCGTGTTACATCTGGAAACAGAGCATACTCGTATAATATAGATTGTATTGTACCGAAACAAATAGAAGCGTATTTGAAATAGAGCAACGCAACAAGGAAGTGTTTCAAATATTTTAAATTGGATGCAAAGCCGTAGTTATTAAACCCGCTTTAGAAATATGGAAATTATATTGCGAATACTTCGAGCAAAGAATATGTTTCAACAAAAGCTGAATGAAAAAGGAAGCAGTGAGCTTGTTGCAAACATAACGGAGAATTCGGATGTTTTATTGGAAATATTATTGCAAATATTATAAAAAGTAAACAGTGGAGAGGTTTATTGCAAGCCCTATAAAATGTAAACTGTGGGAGTTTATTAAAAGAGATATAGAATAGAAACGCGAAGAGCTAATGTAAACATTATAAACTTGTGTTCATAACAAATGTTACAAAATTTGCATATAGCAAACATTAGAAAATAGAAAAATGAAATTGCATAAACATAA
>NC_043014.1:41400817-41405817 GCF_006345805.1 Octopus sinensis
TGGCTACGGACTGCTTACATGCATATATAGTATAGACTCTCAATAGTGCTTGCAGTTAAGAGTGTTTTCACGATGTGGGTGGGTCAAACACAGATACACACATACACGCATGCCATGCCCCCCCCCCACACACACACACACCATACTACATACATACATACATATATATATATATATATATATATATATATATATATACCAATTAAGGACTGAACACGAAGTGGACAGTCACATGCTAGATATAGACGTCAAATCTTTTCGTGTTCAGTCCTTAATTGTATATATAATATTTTAATCTTCGGATTCTTTTTTAATATGCTAGACCACTGGTCTTAATTGATAAATACAATTTCTACCCTTAATTAATTTTATATATATATATATATATATATATATATATATATTTATAGAGAGAGAGAGAGAGAGAGGTTATGAAGGTAATGGTGTCAAGTAATACTGAATAAGTGCTGTAGATAGACCATATTAAGTTCCAGATTCGGTGATTATGCGAATAAGGGGTCGAGAATCTGTGATTATGCGTTGGTTTATTATCTCATTACGAAATAAATATATATATATATATATATATATATTATATACACGACGAGCTTCTTTTAGTTTCCGTCCACCAATCCATACACAAGGCTTCGGTTGACCCGATTCTATAGTAGAAGACACTTGCCTAAGGTACCACGCAGTGGGAATGAGCACGGAACCATGTAGTTGGGAAGCAAGCTTCTCACACACAGTCACTCCTGCTCCTATAACCACACAGCCACTCCTGCCCTATATATTTAACATCTCATTATAACATTTAAAGCGTCTCCTTTATATTCGACGGTTGTAGTTTAATCCCAGCTGCAATGGATAATTGGCAGTGTCGTTAGAGCTTGGGACAAAAAGCTTTGCGGTAATTGTTCCAACTTTCTCCACTCTGAGTTCGAATCTCACCGAGGCATATTTTGCCTGTCATCCTTTTGTGGTGGATAAAATGTGATCAAATCTGGTGCGGTGGATTGGCGAAACTCAAAGTAGGAACAGATGCCTCATGGTATTTGTTCTGTTTCTTTGGATATTTTAATTCAAATCTCGACACGGCCTGCTCAAGCGACAGACACAAATTGTGCCCCCGATTAACACCGCCACCTGAAAGCTTGCGTGTCTTTCGTGGGGATCCACTCAATTGTAATCATTTGTGCTGTTTCTCCAGTATCAAGATATACTCTTTACTCTTTTACTTGTTTCCGTCATTTGACTGCGGCCATGCTGGAGCACCGCCTTCAAGTCGAGTAAATCGACCCCAGGACTTATTCTTTGTAAGCTTAGTACTTATTCTATCAGTCTCTTTTGCTGAACCGCTAAGTTACGGGGACGTAAACACACCACCATCGGTTGTCAAGCAATGATGGGGCTACAAACACAGACACACAAACATATACATACATATATATATACATATATACGACGGGCTTCTTTCAGTTTCCGTCTACCAAATCCACTCACAAGGCTTTGGTCGGCCCGAGGCTATAGTAGAAGACACCCGCCAAAGGTGCCACGCAGTGGGAATGAACCCGGAACCATGTCGTTGGTAAGCAAGCTCTTACTCTTTTTCCCATAAAATTCAGGAGTTCTCTGACGGGCCACGGACACCACCAAATCTATGAAGAAAGTTATTCTAGTCATGTCGCAATTTTGTTGGGGATCTCAGCAACACATTATGTAGTGTTTACTTCTTTATATATTCGACGGTAGATTAAATATGCAACTCCGACGCCATTTTGTATCTAACATTTTCAATGTTTTTATCTCATGAATCGAGGTTTTGTGAAAAACTAATTAAAGTCTCGTACATTTTTGCAATAAATATTAAATGTTGTTGTGTCTAGGGAGAGTCATTATCTATTATATAAAATCCGTTCTGTCTGTGTGTGTGTGTGTCTTCTAAGATCTCGGGCATCCTCCATCCAATTGCGCTCAAATTTGATATGTAGATACCGACGGTATTAGGGCGTGTATAAGTCTTGAAAAAGTTACAAAAATCGATTCCAGGTGAGAATGCGATCGATAAAGCTGCTTTTCTTCCGTCAACCTGTACATAACTGCACCTTCCATTTTTTGTAGTTTTTGTACTGCTTAAAGGCACGTTTCTTTCCTGCCAAGCTTACTGTTTAAACCATGTTTGTTTTCTCCCAGTCAACAGCCTTATCATTACTGGTACTTTAAACTCTTCGGTTGCATATGTGTGGGAATAAAATCGTTTTTGTTTGGAATAGAAAAAAAGTCTATCTTTATTTCTTCTTTTGCTGGTGTCTCAAATTTAGCTTAAATCATTGTTTCTTAAAGGGAGCCCTATGGGACTGTCGGACAAGTTGTTTTGAGAAAATTTGGTTTAAATGTTTGACAACTCAGCTCCGTCCATTGGACGGCGGGGGGGGACATTTTGCTCGGACCAATATAATTAACACAAACACTGGTTCAATTCCACTCCTTTTCTTTATTATTAATCAATTGGTTAAATATCCAACTAACTAATTTATTTTGTTTTCGTTTGTCAAAGCTCTTTGACAAACAACCCTTACTACTTGCAACCTTTTCAATAAATATTGACTTAGTCCGTTATAGATGGCTGTATTTGTCTGTTTGAAATTTGTTGCGCTCATGCCAGCGTGCGCGTGTGCATGTATATTGTATGTATGTATGTATGTATGTATGTATGTATGCATGCATGCATGCATGCATGCATGTATGTATGTATGTGTATGTATGTATGTATGTATGTATGTATGTATGTATGTATGTATGTATGTATGTATACATGTGTGTACGTACGTGTACGTATGTATTCTGTATGTTCATGTGTTTGCCTCTCAAACCCTCTTTCATGGGGCCGAAGAAATGATAGTCCAGTGACGAGGAAGTGAAAACTGTAGTAAAGAAGTGACCCAAAGAACAGTCAACAGAACTTTACAGGGCAGGAATACATGTTCTCATTTGAAAGGGGAACATTACTTTTGAGAGAAATGGTGACTATGTTGAGAAGTAGGGATGTGATTGACAGAGAACCATCTTCATTTCGATGCATGATACATGTTCCTATGTTGGTAATTATACCTGTCCTAAATAAAATGGCATTACTTCTTGACTCACCGTCAAGAAAATGGAAACTACGCTTTGCTATCGTGGAGAATCTCGCATGACAAAAGCACATCCTTAACATAGCTTGGACCACATCTCAAGAAGCGGCCCTTCTGTTCTAATCAAAGCCAGGGCTATTTCTGCCTCTTACAATTACCGATACTTTTACTACGAAACAAAGTTTCCGAAGCGAAATTTTAAACCATACTACCGTCCTTTGAGAAAAATGAAATAACGTCGAAACTTTCAAACAACTATCAGGCATTGTATTTGTGAAATGTTATTTACTCTTCCTTGTATGGAAATATTTATTCCTTAGTCCTCGTCTTCTCGGATATAATCCGTGTACAACTCATCACACACACACAGACAAACAAACAAACAAACAAACACATGTAACTTATCAAGATCTGTGCAACTGTGGCGAAGAACTGAAGTATGTGCATGCTTGTGTATATGATTTGTGATTTGTGCATTATATAAACTGCGATGTACTTGCGAGAAGCTTATGCCACAATTTAACGTGTAATTTCTGGGTGACATTTAATTCTGTCATTCTTTAATTCTGTTATTCTTGTAATTCTAATATCCTCCTAGTGAAACGGATAAATTATCCTTGACAACGTGTTTCTATGACAACCAATAGCCCTAACGACCATTATTAGTATGCAATGCTGTCAGCTTGTTTATATAACACCAGTAATCACTTTGCAGTGATCTTTTGTAAGGGTAATTTTATAGCATCAACAACGACAGCCATGTGAGAATCCATGCATGTATGTATTTATTTGTGTGTATATGTGTATGTGTGTAAATGTGTGTGTATGTGAATGTTTGTGTGTGTGCGTATGGTATGTGTATGTGTGTGTGTGAGAGAGAGAGAGAGAGAGAAAGAGAGGGGGAGAGAGTAAGAGAGAGAGAGAGAGTGATCTGGTGGCTGCTTTTAGCGTGTTTCTTAGTCACGCCATCTTTTTATTTGTGCTCCATTTTGCAATTATGGTAGAATAACCAGTAGCGAAAGCATCAACAACAACGATGACAACAACAAGAAGAAGATTTCTTATATGTATGACAACAACAACAACAACAACAACAACAACAAGAATAACAACTACAACAATGCCTCAGAGGACAGAAAGAAAAGTAATACAGGAAAATGTCACATCTTCACTCGTACTTAGCGTTATTTTGATAGCGAATTATTCTAGATATTAAAACGTTCACTATTACACGAAGTTGACATCAGTAACAACAACAACAACAACAACAGCAGCAATATCATCATCATAATCAACATCATCATCGTCGTCTTTGTCCTCATCAGCGACATCAAAAATGTTACCGATATTATATTAGCTTATATAACGAGGGATATTTTACGTATGTCAAAGCTCTACTTGTTAAAAAACAACAAAAAAATGGTTTAGAAACCAGGAGGTTTCTGGTTCAGTTCCACTGCGTGGAACCTTGGGCAAGTGTCCTCTGCTATGGCGTCAGACCGACGAATGCTTTGTGAGTGAATTTGGTAGACGAAAACTACGTAGAATCTCGTCGTGTGAATATATACATGTGTTGTGTGTTGCGTGCGTGATTGTGTGTGTGTTGTGTGTGTGTGTGTGGTAGTGTTTGTGTTTGACCTCCAATCTCCACTTGACATTCGGTGATTGTCTGTTTACATCTTAACGTAGCGGTTCGGTAAAATAAACGACAGAAGTGCCAGACTTTAGAAAAATAAAAAGTACTCGTTTCCACTTTGTTCGACTAAAGAATTAAAGACGGGTGTCCCAGGATTGCTACAATCCGGTGAATGTAAAAGGTAAAAGATGAAAAAAATATATTTGCTGTGTCAGGGCAGCTAATTGGAA
>NC_043014.1:41410817-41418317 GCF_006345805.1 Octopus sinensis
TGTGTGTGTGTCTGTTGTGTGTGTGTGTGTGTGTATTTCTGCTTGACCTCCACAGCTGCTAGACAATCGGTGTTGGCGTGTTTATATCCTCGTAACTTTGCGGTTTGGCAAATTTGTCGATAAACTAATACCACACCTTAAAATAATGTGTACTGGGTTTGATTTGTTCTACTGAAAGAAGCCATCGAACTGCTGCTATAACATGACCGCAGTCCAATAACTGAAACAAGCATAAGATAAATAAATGATTAAGATTAGTGTCGGCTGTTTGTGACTCTTAATGAAAAGGGGAGATAATTTCAACCAATTAAGAGTTAATTTCACAGAATTAGTTTATACGCCTAAGAGAAAATATAATTACTGTTTACAAGCAAGAGACATCCATAGACTTGTTTTGAGTTTATTGCCGATAGGTTTCTGATTCCTCTCTCCAACAAAAGAGAAAATGCTAATTAACGTATTAAATATTTGCTGAAGTTAATAGGGTATATCAGCCCTTAATTATTTATCAAAATTCATGCTATTGGCCAACGTGCGTTATTTCCTTGAGCATATTTTTTTTTTTTTTTAATTAAAGCTGTTAATTCTCAAATTTTCTGATCCCACCCTTTTCAAACACGCTCGCGCGCGCCTTTTCTGTGGTATTTTCCCTTCCTTCTTTGTCACATATGTACCCCACATTTTATCTCTTTTCTTCCGCATCTCCTGTCAACGTAGTTTTCTCTCATGTGTCAAACAGCTTGTTATTTTACGTTTAATCGCCCACATCCGTTTCGCATAATTTTGCAAATATCCTTTTTCCTGAACATCTTATAAACCCCCATCCATCCGTTCATGCATGCATCCATCCATCTATCCACCGATCAGTGTACATTTTTCTCTAATATTACATCAATATTCATAATCTTTCTTTCAAAAGAAAACACAAAAATAAAGACAATTTAAAAAATATTCACCAGCGTATTTTTGTTCAATGAGCCAAAGCGAGAACATCTTAGAGGTCACTGGATCTACAAGAAATAGCAACCAAATCTTTTCCATTGAACATTCACGTAGGCGTAGGAGTGGCTGTGTGGCAAGTAGCTTGCTTACCAACCACATGGTTCTGGGTTCATTCCCACTGCGTGGCACCTTGGGCAAAGTGTCTTCTACTATAGCCACGGGCCGACCAAAGTCTTGTGAGTGGATTTGGTTGACGGAAACTGAAAGAAGCCCGTCGTATATATGTAGTATATATATATATATATATATATATATATATATATATATATATATATATATGTGTATGTATCTTCTTCTTCTTGTTATTGGCGCGGTGACAAATAAAAGAAATCGTCGTCGTCGTCGTGGTCATCATCATCAGCATCATCATCATCGTTTTGTTGCTGTTGTTGTTGTTATGATTCGTAATGGTTATCGATTCATTCAACCTTGGTTCTGCTTTCTGGCCAAATATTTCCTTGACATCATCGTAGTCGTTGATTCTGTTGTTGTTGTTGCTGCTGCTGCTGCTGCTGTTGTTGTTGTTGTTGTTGTTGTTGTTGTTGTTAGCCTTATAATCTTACAATACAATTTTTTATTTATAGACGAGCATTCACTGAGTTTGACTTCAAGTCCCTTCCAGGTGTTCATGATTTCAGTTAATGGAAAATCTCTGGCACAATGGTTTATTTAGTCGAAAACAATATTTACTTCAGCCGTTGTTGATATCTGTATCAATTTCACAGCCTCTTTCCTCTGAAAATAGCAACAGTTCTTCCTTTTTCTCTTTATGGCCTTTAAAGCTAGAATGGTTTCCTTCAGTCTCTGTTGATTTTTGCCGTTATCTAACATCTGTTAGCTTAGCTCCGCTATTTTTAAAGCGCAAAGATGGCCAAAAGAACTCTGATTCTTCACGTCTTTCACGATCATAACTCTAAACACATTTACTCACTTCGACAAGTCAATAACCAGCTTTTTGCACTTCAAACATATTGAAATTAAGAGGAATCCCTTACAATTAATAAAAGGCAACTGTTAGCTTTCTCTTGTCTATTTTATTTCTATCTAAGTTCAGAGTAGTTGTATAGTTGCCTGCTCTATAAACAGAACAAATCAAAGCTTTCAGCAAATGGAAAAGAAAACCCTACTCCAAACTAACTTATCTGTTCCTCCGAATGTGTGTGTAAAATTAAATGCATGTATATATGTATATATTTATTAGTGAAGACGCGTGGCTTAGTGGTTAGGGCATTCGGCTCATGGTTGTAAGGTCGTGAGTTCAATTCCCGGCGTTGCATTGTGTCCTTGAGCAAGACATTTTATTTCACGTTGCTCCAGTCCACTCAGCTGGCAAAAATGACTCGTACCTATATTTGAAAGGGCCGGCCTTGTCACACTCTGTGTCACGCTGAAGCTCCCTGAGAACTATGTTAGGAGTACACGTGTCTGTGGATTGCACAGTCACTTGCACGTTAATTTCACGAGCAAGCTGTTCCATTGATCGTATGAGCTGGGACCCTCGTCGTCGTAACCGACGGTGTGCTCCAGAAAGAAGAAGGATATTTATTCGTACATATAGAGGGTGTGGATGTATGGTAAAAAGCTTGCTTTCCAACAACGTAGTTTTAGGTTCAGTCTCACTGCGCAGCAATTTGGGAAAGTGTCTTCTACTATAGGCCTCGGTCCTACCAATGCCTTGCAGTGGACTTGGTGGACGGAAACCGAAAGAAGCCCGTCGTATATGTATATATATTGGTATGACATTAAACTACAATTCGGTGGTGAGGGTCCAGTTCGGGTGTTCTGGTGTTGGGGGATTGAAGTCAGCTTTTAATTACCATCACTGCCAGGTCCGTTTTGATCCCGGAACGCTGGTACATGTCAAGGTGCCGTCTATAGGTGAAAGAGAACTTAACACAGGTGGATTGAGCTCTTTAGTTTCGGTGAAAAGCAAACTTATCGCAAAAACAAAACAAAAAACTTACAGACAGCGCCACTCCAACATATATATATATATAGTATTATATAATAGACGCAATACATGTTTTGAAGTGCTTCTAAGCCACTAATAGTTTCTTGTACTGAGAACATGCAAAATATTGAATTATAACGTGTAGTATCTCCGCACAGTCATCAGGCACAAACCACATAGCATAACGAACTAAAAATTGAATGAGAGAAGCATATAGAAAACAGAATCCCTGAACGGTCGAGAGTTTAGTGCAGTGGCACTTGTCAAACTAGTTTTTTCCTATTATTAGGATTACCTTTATATAGGCTGGCTAAAATGAGAGATATAATTTTCTGGATTGTTCTAGAATAAATTATAAAATCAACTACAAGGTCACGTGAATAATGCAGAAAATAACCTAAACGTACACATACATAGAGAATGTTGTGTTTTAAGTTTTTATATGTCCTTGTGTCTGCGTATAATGTATAAGTGTGATAAAGACTGTTAATAATTATATAATTAATCTAAATTATAAACTTCATAATTCATACAATAATTCAGAACCACTCTACTGAAAATACATAAACCTCATTAACATCAAATCACCGTTTTTTTTTAATAACCTGACGTATATGCACACACACATTTAGACATACATGCATGTATGCGTATATACACTTGCAAGATGTAACCTTAAAGATTTTCCAGCAGACGGGAGAGATGTCGCTAGCAAAACCTGAAATACAGTTAAAATTTTCGAAGAAGTGGTAAAACTGTAACGGTAATGGTGACGTTGAAAATACATTTATACACTGTCAGTTCAAACAGAATGGAAATTAAAGGGAGAAAGAAGAAGATTTTAAAACACATTCAGAATTAGAATTATCCGATTCCTTGAAATTATTCAGATTTCAATCATGTTATCTGATATTATTAACCTTACAACAATCAATGTTCAGCGATTTATATTCAATCCTATAAATCTTATAATCGGTTCTTTAAATCTTACAATCAAATCTTAATCATTCGTGCTAATCAATTATCAAATCTTATGGTTACATTTTCTTTATCCATTAATTTATCTGTTTAATCTACTTTTCTATTTTTCATAAGGTTAACTTGTTTTCACTGTAATATGCTGCAAGGTAAACCGTCTCCGTCTTCTGAAAAATTTCACTTAAATATCTTGTTCTTCTTTTCTGTGTACAGGAAAACGGATTTGCGCAAGCGGTTTCGAGTCTCATTAGATTCTCTTCGATCGCTTTACCAGCGAAAAAAAAATAAAGCTAAAATCTTTAGAAAGTGATTATGTGTAATAATATTGTTCAAACGATTTGTATGCTTTGCTTAAATAATGTTTTCTTGGTACAATACAGTGACTATTCCGGTGTGTGCCAAAAACATTTTCACTAAGGAGTCCACTTCTGAGATAACAAGGAATAAACGATGTTTAGTGCATAATAAACTATCTGTCGCACCAAGAATACACACACACACACACACACACACACATATATACATACATACATACATACATACATACATACATACACACACGCACATACATACATACATACACACACACACGCACATACATACATACATACATACATACATACATACACACATACATACAGTTCCCAAGATACACTCTCAGCTTCATACATACTGTTACTGGAGCAACATTATACATAACGACCCGTCTGGAGCAAAGTATGGCTGAACTTGGGATCTTGGAGAGATAATGCAAATCCTTAATTCATACACTATAAAATGATGACGATACCTTCTTGGACTATAAAAATCTTCAAGATCTTCTTAAGATTTAAAGAGTGATGTTTAAAGCGAGATGCCTTCCTTCTCAACCTTGCGACTAAGTATGCGGCCAGTCAAAATTTATTGTAACTTCAAAACAGAATGAGAACATAGACACACATGCATGCAACCCCCCCATCCCCACACACTTATTGTTGTTGTTGCTGTTGTTGTTGCTGTTGTTGTTGTTAAGCAACAAAACAGGTAAGGGTGATTAGGTGATGGTCTAGGGCTTAGGGGCGGAGACCCCAGACCTTGGAAAAAAAACCAAAAACTTTGGTCGTCTTGTTGCAGTCAAGGGCTCTTCGTTGACGCCTGACACCACTGGGAGGTGGCCCTCGAAGTTACTGGAAACGGAGATCTCAAGGTCCAAATTCTTGGACGGCTGTTGTTGCTGTTGTTATCGTTGTCCTTTAGATACAGGTCACTCACAGTCAAGCAGACTTGTGACAACCCAGCTTTTCCTTTGATATTCTTTTTAAAAAATGAAACATAAATTATGGAGGCTCATATCGTAAAAAAGCAGTTATTGGAAAGCACGTTGCCTTGTGGTTAGAGTGTGCACCCACGATCTTAATATCGCGGTTTCCATTCCTGGATCAGGCAGTGGTTTGTGTTCTCGAGCAAAGCATTTCATTTGACGTTGTTCTAACCCTTTCAACCGTAAATGAATCCCACCAATATCTGGAAGGCTACACACCGGCTTTCTGTTCAATGGAGATGGGCATTGGGGGTCGTAGTCTCAGTCATTTATACACCATGGAAACCAATTTTAAACTACAAAGTTTTACGCTCTAGACCTTATGACAGACCTAACCCTGAGCTAAACCTGACAGTTATGACGATTTAGCTACTACATCTAGCAGGTCTGGCACCCAATTAGAGTTCCGTTTATTCGTTCGTTATATATTGTTTGATAATCAGAAGTAATAAATAATCAGAATATATTTATATTTCATTACTGCCCACAAGGGGCTAAACACAGAAAGGACAAACAAGGACAGACAAAGGGATTAAGTCGATTACATCGACTCCAGTGTGTAACTGGTACTTATTTAATCGACCCCGAAAGGATGAAAGGCAAAGTCGACCTCGGCGGAATTTGAACTCAGAACGTAGCGGCAGACGAAATACCGCTTAGCATTTCGCCCGGCGTGCTAACGTTTCTGCCAAGCTTGCCGCCTTAATAATCAGAATATATTATTGGCTTCTAATTCCTATTTCATTGGGTCGAGTTTGTATTTTCTCTTTTGTATTCTATTTTAAAAATTAAAATCGTTTGTATCGGATTTGACACATCATGTGTGTGTGTGTATGTGTGCAAGTGGGGGTGAGTGAGTATATGCATATTTATTTATATTTTGATTTGTCTTATGAACTAAATGTACACATAAACAATACACTCATTCATCTGTATGTGTCTTTTGACAACTATCCGATTTTAATGATGTTGATAATTATCCAATAATTACCTTTTAATAATTATCTAATCATAAAACAATATGTATGTGTATGTGTATGCATGGATATGTATATATATGCAAATAGACTAATTGATATATACACACACACACACACACATATACATATATATATCTATATATATATGTATATATGTATGTATGTATGTATGTATCTTTGTATGTATGTATGTATGTATGTATGTATGTATGCATGTATGTATGTGTGTATATATGCATCTAGCTTATTTGCATATCTCATTAGTTAGTTTAGGTAGACTATTATGTATGCATTAAACAACTTGTGTACATTATTCGAATTAAGAGTTTGATATTTGCTATTGATTCAATAGTGGTAACACGCTATCTTAAAAGTAGTAACAGTGTGGTGTATGTTACAATATGAAAACTAGCGTTTATATTTTCGATAGTTTTGACATGAAATGAAGTCATCGTTATCTTGAAGTAACTGAACATAATTTGAGACATGATCGTAGAAAGTTTAAAGGAAAAGGGTTATTTCGTTCATATTCACACGGACACACTCTAGCTCTTCCCATCCTTCTCTCTGTCTCACACACACACATACACTCAGGCACACAGACACGTACAGACACACGCATTCGATAAATGGGACACGTGGAACTCGGTGTGACAATTTAAGAGCTTGGAAAGCCTAATCAAATTTTTATTAGTCATTGTGTCTATTGAGAGAAGCATTTCTCTTTCTAATAGTGTGTGGAGAGAGAGAGAGAGGGGGGAGAGGAGATGAGGGGGAGGGAGAAAGAGAGAGAGAAATTGAAGACAGGTAGACAGACAGTGTGTATGAGAGAGAGAGAGAGAATTGAAGACAGGTAGACAGCCTGTGTATGAGAGGAGAGAGAGAAATTGAAGACAGGAACAGACAGTGTGTATTAGAGAGAGAGAGAGAAATGAAGACAGGTTGACAGACAGTGTGTATGAGAAAGAGAGAGGAAATTGAAGACAGGTAGACAGACAGTGTGTATGAAGAGAGAGAGAGAATTGAAGACAGTAGACAGACAGTGTGTATGAGAGAGAGAGAGAGAAATGGAAGACAGTAGACAGACATTGTGTATGAGAGAGAGAGAGAGAAATTGAAGACAGGAGACAGACAGTGTGTATGAGAGAGAGAGAGAGAAATTGAGACAGGTAGACAGACAGTGTGTATGAGAGAGAGAGAGAGAATTGAAGACAGGTAGACAGACAGTGTGTATGAGAAAGAGAGAGAGAAATTGAAGACAGGTAGACAACAGTGTGTATGAGAGAGAG
>NC_043014.1:41420817-41433317 GCF_006345805.1 Octopus sinensis
AGACTTAGTTTATCGACCCCGGTAGAATGAAGGGTAGCGTCGGGTTTCGTGAGATGAGAGAACTCGAAACTTAAATGGCACAAATATTGACTTTATTTTTGTCTTCGAGCCTTGACATTCATAAGTCCGGATGCCCGGTTTCCTTTTGTATAAGTGATCGAGATCATAATATTACCACTGAACGGTATGAGGACCGTTGACAGGCTCAAGGCTTGCAGTTCTGATGCGGAGAAAGAGCAAGCCGATTACATCGCCCTCAACGATTGAACTCCAAAGGGATGAAAGGCAAAGTTGATCTCAGTGAGATTTGAACTCGGAAGGTAAAATGCCGGAAAAAATGCTGCTATGCATTTGTCCGAGATGCTGAGCTGTCTGTTACCTTGTCGCCAAGTAATGGCTACAATTCATTTATTTCACTGCTATACCGATCCTAACATCTGTCGTTGAGAAGGGTACACACTTAACTGTTTTTAGCATAGGTACAAGACTTAAAATTTGGGACGAAGGGTTAGTCGATTAAATATACCGTAGTATTTAACTGGTACTATATTTATCAACTTGGAGCCACATGGCCTAGTAGTTAGAGCAACGGATTTGCGGTCGAGGGATCGCGTGTTGGAATATCAGACCGGATGATGTGTGTACTTATGAGTGAAACACCTAAGCTTCACGTGGCTCCGGCAGAAGGTAATGGCAGACTTCTGCTGACTCTTTCGCCACAACTTTCTCTCACTCTTTCCTCCTGCATCTAGCAGCTCACCTGCGACGGACCCGTCTAGGTGGGGAACCTATATGCCAAGGAAACCGGGAAACCGGTCCTTATGAGCCAGGCTTGGCTCGAGAAGGAACAAACAATATTTATCAACATCCACAAAAAAAAGAAAAGAAAGAAAAATGTGAGAATCGGCCTATTCAAGTTTGAACTCAGAACGTAATGATTCGTTACAAACACTGCGAAATGTTTCCTCAGAAATTCTAATGTATCTACCAATACATCACCCTGCTGGACACATAATAATGAAATTTATTTTGTTTAAATCCTCGCAGCTTAACCTTAAACTGTTGAATGTTAAACAAGCTCCTCGCTTTGCCTATAGTGGCTAATTCATCACTAATATAATTGTTGAATTGGAGCTGTAAATTTTTAAAGAGCAAGAATTTCTGTAAGCGCTCCATTATTGATTCAGCGTATGATATTATATTTATTGACACTCCAGTGCTAGAAATAAATATAAATCGTATTTTAATTCATATCACGGCTTTACAAAGGCCATTGGGTCTTTATAAACTAACAATAATTTGATGCATTGGAGTATTAATAAAAATAGTAAAATTATTTTCTGCTTTATTTTCGTCTCTTGGCAAATTTTATTAGCAAAACTGCTTAAGAACGTAAGAATGTAAAAATTTTGCTTTCTTCTTTCTGCTAATTTGTCAAAAAATTATTTATGCATGAAAAAATTTCGATGTGTCGCTAGCGGTAAGGTAAGTTTATAATAAAATATCGATAAGTAAATTAGATGAAAAACGCTGTCAGGGTCACTCAGTTTCTTCGTTGCCAAGGTCATTTACATTCATATTATTTTCTGAGTAACATTCAAAGAATTATGAAAATTTCCATGATACAAAAATAAATAAACACATTTACGAAATGTAGAATCTCTATTTGATTTATTTAACGGGAAAATAATACAAAACATCGAGGTTTTATTATATCTTTTATATTTACATTCATTTTTTTTTTATATAAATTTTCCTTAGAATTTCTGAGTTATGCAGGAAGAGTTATACAATTATAAACCTTTTTTTAAGGAAAGCAAAGAAACGTGTTGCTTAGTAACTGGTCTAAATGAAAAGAACAAAGTACACTCACTCACACATACATACACAAACGGTAGAAAAATCTACCATAACGGCTTGAACCTGTGTGAGTTGCTGCTATTAATCACAAACGAAATGTTTTCTTATACAAAAGTTAATATGCTGGTCACGTGTGATTTGTGGCAGATACTCAGAGGTGACCAAACGTATTCTTATATCGCTGACAAATATTCAAAATAATATAAATAACTGGAGAATAAAAGATGAAGAAATGAATTGCAATAGGTACGTACGGTGCAATGATTTGTGGGTAGGTTGGATGGAAGGGAAGGATAAGTAAGTGTTTTTGTTGAGGGGAGTTTGAAGAAAAAAATATGAGCGGTATAAATCAATAAAAATAAAATAAAGGGGAAAAAAGGAAAAAAAAAAGACTATGATGAAGATAAGGGGAAAATGGATGGAGAAAGAGTTTGTAAACAAATAACAGATGTGTAGGTATGTAGAGAGTTGATTCAGGAATAGACAAATAGTAAAATGAAAAAAAAAAATATTGATGGAGAGATATGCACTGATGAACGGATTACTTGACTTACGGATAAGCAGAGAATGAAATAAACCGAATATAGGAAATATTCAAATTGATAAATTGACTGATAGATAGATAGATACACAATGTAGAAATACAACGAGATGGATAGAGACATGAATAGGCGTGAAGAGGTAGATATACAAAGTGAGAAACAGCTGGACTGACAGACTGACAGGCAGAGGTACAGATATATGGAGAGATGGAGAGATAGACATATGGGTAGTTAGAAAGATATATAGATGGTTAGATAGGTAGGTATGTAGGTAGGTTGGTAGGTAGGTAGGTAGGTAGGTAGATAGGTAGGTAGGTAGGTAGGTAGGTAGATAGATAGATAGATAGATAGATAGATAGAAGACAGTTATATGGATAGATAGACATAGAAGATACATGGATACATATATAGTTATGAACACAAGCAGATATATAAACAAACAAGTCGCTAGATAGATAGATAGATAGATAGATAGATAGATAGATAGATAGATGGATGGATGGATGGATGGATGGACGGACAGACGGACGGACGGACGGACGAAGTTAGGGACGGACGGAGCTAGGAACGGACGGACGGATGGACAAACAGTTATATGGATAAATAAATAGATAGACATAAGAAGATATAGGGATACCTATATAACTATGTACGCATACAGATACATGAACAAATGAACAAGTCGCCGGATAGATAAATCGATCGATCGATCGATTGATAGAGAGAGTGAGGTAGATATGTAGGCAGATGGCTGACGGACAGACAGACAGCCAAGTAGACAACAAGCGGCATATTGATATATGGAGCAGATAAATCGGCAAACTGATAAATAGAGATACAGATATATGGAAAGTTGATAGACATACAAATGCTAGACATAAACATACATGGACCAACAGCTCAAGTCACAGACAAATAGATGGCCAGCCAGATATAATGACAGGCAGATTTATGGACCGACAAATAAATAAACTGGCACAGAGATGGACAGAGACAGACCAAGAGATACGGTGATGGGTAGACAAACAGCTGACTGACCGACGAATAAATGAACATATATACGTTATAACATATATGACTGAGATGGACAGAGAAAATATGTAGAGTGAGAGATGACGGAAAAGTGGACAGACAGATAAACGATTGACAGTTATATGGACTGACAGGTCCATATTGACGAATAGAGAAATGATAGACTTAGATAGTCCAACAAATAGACGGAGAGATAGGTAGACAGAAAATATACGTTTAGGTAAATTGCTGAACAGGTTGATAGCTCAACAGAGTGGCTGTGTGGTAAGTAGCTTGCTTACCAACCACATGGTTCCGGGTTCAGTCCCACTGCGTGGAACTTAGGCGAGTGTCTTCTGCTATAGCCTCGGGCCGACCAAAGCCTTGTGAGTGGATCTGGAAGACGGAAACTGAAAGAAGCCCGTCGTATATATGTATATATATGTGTGTGTATGTGTGTGTTTTGGGTGGGTGGTTGGTTGGTTGTGTGTGTGTCTGTATATGTTCCCCACCCCCACAAGATCGCTTGACAACCGATGCTGGTTCGGCAAGAGAGACCGATAGAATAAGTACTAGGTTTACAAAGAATAAGTCCTGGGGTCAATTTGCTCGATCGACTAAAGGCGGTGCTCCAGCATGGTCGCAGTCAAATGACTGAAACAAGTAAAAGAGTAAAGAGTAGAATGGTGACCGAGAAATGGCCAGATAGATGGACTTACGGACAGATGAATAGATAGATAGGTAGATAGATGGATAGGTAAATAGATAGATACATAAATTGATAGATAAATGACAGACATATATAACTAATAGATAGATAGATAGATAGATAGATAGATAGATAGATAGATGGTTAGACAAACAGATGAACTGATGGATTGATTGACGGATAGGTTGATAGATATCTAGCAACATAGAGCAATAGATAGACAGTTACATCGATGGACAGGGATATAGATGAATAGATAACAGACGTACATAGACGGATACATGGACAAACAGACAGGCAGGCGGGCAGGCGGGCAGACGGAGAGTTTTGATAAGATTGATGGATTTACAAATAAATGATCTGCCGATTGATGAGGCGATTTGTTTGTCGGGTAGAAAGCAAAAAAAAGTATACTTCACTGAGTGGTCAGTGGAGATAGATTAAAAAAGATAGATTGACAGTGTGATACAGGCTAAGACAAATGGCCTTTGACAAAAAGACAGACAGATGTAATAATAGATTGGTAAACAAAAACAAAATACTCGTATAGATAGTTGATAACTTAACAGCTAGATGGATAGCTATAAACGTAGAAACACACACACACACACACACACACACACACACACATATATATATATATATATATATAAAATTATAATTTAGGGTATCTAAGGGATACCGCCATGCTGAAAATGGCAGCCATAATTGTATCTTGTCTTTTTGTCTTCTCTCCTTGTGCTGTATCGGCATTTAATGTGTTTTAGAGTCAGATCCTGGTTGCTATTTTCAGCATGGCGGTATCCCTTAGATACCTAAATTATAATTTTAATAATAATTATTACCTTTGAAGGTTTTTATTTCCATGCTGGCCACTTGATAAGATCGTTTTTTAATTTAAATTAGCGATCTTATCCTTATATATATATAATATATATATATAATATATATATATATATATATATATACAAACGGTATATGTACACATATGTACGTACATGAATACATGCATATTTACGTACATTTATACACATTGAAAAACCACCGACAGACAGACAAACGGACAGACAGACATGCAGATAGACAGACGGGCGGTCGGACAGACAGATAGTCAAGCAGACAGATATGTGTAATAACTATATGGAAAGACAAAGTAAATAGGACCTAGCCGAGTAGAACGGAACAGATACAGAGATGTATATGGAAATCAAACATACACACACACACACACACACAGATACACACACACACACACACACATACACGCACACGAACTAATAAAGCATAAACACTTTCCACATTTTTGTCCTTATAGTACATATGTTAGTATATATATGCGCGTGTGTGTGTGCGGTTATATGCATTCCTGTGTGTATGTATATGTATTCTGATATATATATTATATATATATATATAATATATATATATATATATGTTATATGTATATGTATATATGTATGTTCTATATGTATGTATATGTATATGTATGTATGTATATATGTATGTATATATATATGTATATATGTATATATATATTGTATATATATATATGTATATATATGCATATATGTATATATATATGTATATATATGTATATATGTATGTATAATATGTATTTATATGTATGTATATATGTATATATATGTATATATGATATATATGTGCACATAATATATATATTATATATATAATATATATATGTGTGTTGTGTGTGTATATATATATATATATATATATTATATATATATATATGTATATATATAATATGTGTGTGTGTGTGTGTGTGTGTACGTGTATGTACACACGCGTCTGTATTCCGATGCAAGCAATCTCAAGTTGATAAACAAATATTAATAGAAGATAGGGAAAAGGAAACGGCTGCTGTGTTTATATATAGTTTAGTTTTAGAGAAGCAATGTAGAGAAACCAGAGACTATAGAACAGTATAGAACAGCAACCTATACAAAGGCAATACACACACACATATATATATATATATATATATATATGTATGTATATACATTTACAAGCTGAACATCGGAAAATAACGACAAAATCGATTTTAGAAATGATGAAAAGATGCTACGTTTGGCGGAGTATGGGATGTATTGCTCACTGGTGCTGAAACAATGCGAGCGATTACGAAGATTAAAAGCATCATAGTCTGCTGTGATAAGGGAACTAAAAGGGAATAGCTTCTGTTTGGATTAGCTTCCATTTTGGTTTATGTATATTTTTGTGTGTGTTGTGTGTGTTGTGTGTGTTGTATATTGTATATCACATGCTTGCAATACTGTATCATGTGTGCGTCTGTATAGGTTGGTAGTTATGTGTGTCAGCGAGCATGTAGGTATATATGTGTGTATGTATGTATGTATGTATGTATGTATGTATGTATGTATGTGTGTATTTTGGTATGTATGTATGTATGTATGTATATATGTATGTGTGTGTGTATGTATGTATGTATGTGTATATGTTGGTATGTATGTGTGTGTACGTATGTATATATGTTGGTATGTATGTACATAAGCACGTAGGTGTATGTGTGTATGTATATATATATATATTACACACATACATACACATATACATATATGTTTTTATATGCATTTATATAAGTACATATATACATACATACACACATCTAAAACTGTACATATATGTATACATATATATACGTACATGTATGTCAATAATTTTTAATATATATGTGTGTGTATGTGTTCATGTGTGAGTGCGAACGTGTGTAAATATATATGTCAAACACACACACGCACATACACACATACAAACACATATATATATATCATCCCTCATTTACATACATAATCAATACATATCATGCGCTAATCACTCATTTACATATATAATGAATATATCTCACATTCACACACACATACCCCACATACACACACACATGTACACATATATATATACATTTACACTTCAGCGTAGGCACACACCTTTATACCAAATACACCACTATACATCACTCAAATTTTGGCCTATACGACGCACACATCACGATCACACACACACACACACACATATATATATACACACACATATATATATGCACATATATATATATATATACATTTACACTTAAACGTAGTCACACACCTTTATACCAAATACGCATCCATACATCACTCATATTTTTGGCCTATACGAAGCACACACCACGAACGCACAACTTTTTATACATACAAACGTAAACACGCACATCACATCATAACTAACTGATATCTTATATCTTATAACAAGACCAACACATGTCACACATACTCAAATATCTCACACAGATATATCGTACAGTTAACGTACCTTATTCAAACACACACACAGACACGCACACACACAGCTTAAACATAATAGCATCGATAAAGCAGCCAGTCTATGTTTATATACATCTTAAAGCGACCGTACATATAGCACTAATGCTGGTTGATATTGTTAATTCTTTCAACGTGAATCGGTAAACAATTGCTTACAATAAACTTGAGGCTGCTTAAAGCGACAAATATAAAATATAAAGAATGTTTATAAACACTTGATACGGAGAAATTGCATAAATATAACACTAGGAGACGGGGTATAATTTATGAGGGGAAAAACCTGAGTGTGTGTTCGCGCGGGAAAAAGTGAAGAGAAGTATATGGTAAAATGTACGTGTTTTCATAGTCTATGCAATTAAGTTATTAAATTTAAAAGTTTAATAAAAGCAAAATGAGTGTAAGGCGCAGGAGTGGCTGTAAGGTAAGTAGCTTGCTTACCAACCACGTGGCACCTTGGGCAAGTGTCTTCTACTATAGCGCCGGGCCGACCAAAGCCTTGTGAGTGGATTTGGTAGACGGAAACTGATAGAATCCCGTCGTATATATGTATATGTGTGTGTGTGTGTGTGTGTGTGTGTGTGTGTGTGTGTGTGTTTGTGTGTGTGTGTCTGTGTGTTTGTGTTTGTCCCCCCCCCACATCGCTTGACAACCGATGCTGGTGTGTTTACGTCCCCGTAACTTAGCGGTTCGGCAAAAGTGACCGATAGAATAAGTACTAGGCTTACAAAGAATTAGTCCATGGGTCGATTTGCTCGACTAAAGGCGGTGCTCCAGCAAAGCCGCAGTCACAAGACTGAAACAAGTAAAAGAGTAAAGAGTAAATTAAGATGTGAATTTTTAGGTCTACACCATTTAAAGGCTGAGTGGGATATCGATTAGCTCCGACTAGTATTTTCTTTATGTTAATAAAAGCAATGGACACAAAAGGAAGACAACACGAGAGGGACAAGTTTTGATTAATGTCGTATTACTTTAACACTTAAAAGGAAAGAGAAATGTCTTGACGTTTCGGAGGCCAGATTTTCATCAGAGGAGAGGTAGAAAAGAAAATAAACTAAAAGGAGAAAAGGCAGATGGAAAAATAATATCAATGAGAAAAGATGGTTGGGTAAATATTGGATTTCGTTTTAATGTTTCGGAAATTTAATATGATTTTATGACTAGTGTTGTGTTGTCGTATATACATCAAATAAAACTTGCGTTATAGGGGTATCCGTTGGAACAATATATGTCACTCCTTGTAACGGTGACAAACGCAGTGCACCTTTTAGATCACTTATTACTGAAAATCTCTGCGGATGTATCTTCACTCCTATACTGTACAAGGCCGCTAGTCTCCCTATGGGAAACAGCGCATCGGAAACGTGGAACCTAGAATCTGAAGATACACGCAAATTAGAGGATTTTGAAATGCATTGTTAACGCGGTTATACTTTTGGAATCACTACAAGACAGCAAAAACACTCCAATAAGAAATATATCGTTATATGCCATGCACCATGGTTTGTGTCTTATGATATACAGTGTAGTATATGATATCTAATATGTGATATTATAATGTATTATCACCGTGATCACCATGACCGGCCAGGCTATCTGATGTTGCTACACATCACTGGTTACAATGCGCTTCGCATTGTTTTAGCCTTCGAGCAGGCCAAGAGAAGAAAGAGTGAGAGAAAGTTGCGGCGAAAGAATACACCAGGGATCGGCACCCCTCCCCTGCCGGAGCCTTGTGGAGCTTTAGGTGTTTTCACTCAATAAACACTCACCACGCCCGGTCTGGGAATCGATACCGCGATCCTACGACCGCGAGTCCGTTACCCTAACCACTGGGCCATTGCGCCTCCTCCATGTATTATATGACAGATAAATTATCATGACATATAATGTCGGTTCAAGTAGAAATGTGTCCCCCTATAATTGTAAAGATGGTGGCCCACGAAGGCTTCCCAAACCTCAAAACTAAATTAAGAAATGAACTTTTTCAGACACGTGTAGGCACAAGAGTTACTGACTGCATCAAGGACATAAAGAGCCGACGATCGAAGAGGATAGCGTTGAACCTGAATGCCGCACAGAGAGTACGGGACCACAAAGGACTGAATAACTCTACCAAGAGAAGTATTTGTGAACAAAGACCGAGAGAAGATAAATGAGTGCCAGTATCAAAGTAGTGGTGATCGTCATTAATCTTTTATATTTGTTTTAATCACTGAACTTTGGCAATGCTAGGGCACCGCCTTGAACAATTCGACTCTTGGTGTTTACTTTTTAGGCCTGCTCCTGATTCCATCCATGTTACTTTTGCTGAATAGCTTTACTAGTCGTAAACAAGCCACACCGGTTGCCACGCGGTGGTGAGGGACAAACACACATAGACAAATACATCTCTCTCTCTCTCTCTCTCTCTCTCTCTCTCTCTCTTCACACACACACATATATATAAAGCCTTGTTGAAGAAAGTGAAAGAAGCTCGTCATGTGTATGTGCGTGTACATATACATACATACATATATATACATATATATACATACACACACACACACACATATATATATATATATACATATATACATATATATATATACATATATACATACATACACACACACACACACATATATATATATATACATATATACATATATATATATACATATATACATACATACACACATATATACATACACACACATATATATATATTTAAAGGAATACCAAAAATGGGACAAGAACGCAAAACATCCAGACAGCTGATACAAAAAGGGAACAACGAAACATCCAGACAGATGAAAAAAAAGGGACAACAAAACATCCAGACAGACGATGCAAAAATAAACAACAAAACATATATGTATATATACACACGCGCGCGACGAGCTTTCGGTTTCTTTAACAAGACTTTGGTCAGCCTAAGGCTGCAGTAGAAGACACTTATCCAATTTGCCACGCATTAGGATTGAACTCAGAACTATGTTGTTGGGACGTAAACATCTCACCACACGGCTACACCGGCGCATTTCGTTTACGCTTTCTATTCTAAATTGTGTTTAACATTTCGTAAATATTCTACTGTTGTTGCAGCAATTAATAAACTTTGATATTTATAACGAGCTAAAAGCTTGTCCATGATGTTGAAATAGATATATTGAAATTATTAAATTACTAAACTGCTTTATTTTACATGCAATTCAGGAAGAGCAGACACATCACTTTATCACATGTGAATTTAAAATTTATAGTTGTACGCATGACATAGATTTTCCTTCATTGCCATATAAAACGGTTAATTTACAGAGGAATAAATGCCTCTTATCATAATAAGCCGTCAAATATAATCAGTTTTAACATTATTATCCTATGATGTTTAACACCAGGAGGTAAACTAATAGGCTCTGGGATCATTCAGAATCAAGCTCCCTCCCTCATTTTCACTCTCTCTCTCTCTCTCTCTCTATATATATATATATATATATATCTTTCTCTCTTGTACAAGTCAAACTGTCTGTCGTTTCTTTTACTTTCGTCGTTCACAATTTATATATACCCCACAACAGGATAATATATGTAACCTTATCTACGTGCGTGCGCAAGTATACACACACAATCACGCATACGAACGAACACAAACACACACAGACATAAATGTGCGCATACATTTTTGTTTTTAAATATGTTTTTCGTGTGTATTTAACCTTGTCAATCTTCTGTCTTAATTTCATTATTATATAAATTCTTAACTTAATTCCTCAGTCCTAATGTTTTTAAAATTAAACACTATACATAACGTTTCTCTCTCCCTCTTTCTCCTTCTCTCTCTCTCTCTCTCTATCTATCTATCTATCTATTTATCTATCCCCTCTCTCTCTTTCTCCGACTATATCTCATAAATAAATTATAGAGGTCAACTCGAACATCGCTGTGTCGACTCCTTGACATAACTGTTTCTACAAAAGGAATTACTTTGAAGCTCGAAATATTCTTCTCATTGCCAAATCCTTCAGTCGATTCATAGCACATTGATCTATCTATCTATCTATCTATCTATCTATCTATCTATCTATCTATCTATCTATCTATCTATCTATCTATCTATCTATCTATCTATCTATCTATCTATCTATCTATCAGTATGTCTGTCTGTCTGTCTGTCTATCTATTTATTTGTATATTTGTCTGTCTATCCGTCTATCCAAAAGAGATATACCTCAATATCGTTTGAAATTGGGGACTATATTAATTGCATGATATAGATATTTTGGGGATTACACACACACCACACACACATATATATATATATATATGTTGCATGATACACACACACACACACACACACACACACACACACACACACACACATATATATATATCTATAGCTGTATCTTTCAATAAATATATATATACCTATATACTTATGTGATGCAGCTTTAGAGAATTACTATCTGTATATCTATCTATCTATCTATCTATCTATCTATCTATCTATCTATCTATCTATCTATCTATCTGTCTGTCTGTCTGTCTGTCTGTCTGTCTGTCTGTCTGTCTGTCTGTCTATCTATCTATCAAATTATCTATTTCCATCAGTGTCTGCTACGCATTTTTTCATATCCCCTTTTCTCTTTCCTCTCTCATTCTCCTTCTCCCTCTCCCGCTCTTCCTCTCTCTCTCTCTCTCTCTCTCTCTCTCTCTCTCTCTGTCATTTCGTTCATATACTCTCACATTATCGATATACCACCATTTATGCATTTTTTTCCCCTCTTCGTACACAAACACGTTCTCTCTCTCTATCTGTACATATCTGACTTTTCTCTCTCTCTCTCTCTCTCTGTTTTTCAGTCTACATGGAAGGAGACGGCTGCAAGAGTCAAAGACTGACGGGAGCCACAGTGTTTTCACACCACAGAACAGCCAATAAGAAACTATTCAAACACAAAACAGAATGTACAATGACGTTTTATGCCGCTATTAAAGGCTGGAAGTTAATGCTTCGTATGATTGAGCTGGACATTCCAGACCGGACATCAAAAGGCA
>NC_043014.1:41438317-41440817 GCF_006345805.1 Octopus sinensis
GTGATTATTTTAATATAAATTGGTAATAATATAATATAGTGAGAATAGATAGGCTGCAGTTGGATATAAAACTGGAACACTTTTCATGATGTGGCACACCAGAAGTGTGAATTGGTTATATATCACTTGGGTAAAGGCGGCGACCTGGCAGAAACGTTAGCACGCCGGGCGAAATGTGTAGCTGTATTTCGTCTGCCGTTACGTTCTGGGTTCAAATTCCGCCGAGGTCGATTTTGCCTTTCATCCTTTCGGGATCGATAAATTATAATCAACTTAAATCTGTTTGTCCCCTCTGTGTTTAGCCCCTTGTGGGTAGTAAAGAAAGAATATATCACTTGGGTGATGTCATTGAGTCACTGCCAGCAAACCGTGTGTGTATGTATGTATGTGTATCTGTGTGTTACTCTTTATTCTTTTACTTATATCAGTCATTTTGACTGCAGTCATGCTGGAGCACCGCCTTTGGTCGAATCAAATCGACCGCAGGACTTATTCTTTGGGAGCCTAGTACTTATTCTATCAGCCTCTTTTGCCGAACCGCTAAGTCACGGGGACCTAAAGACACCAGCATCGGGACAAACACAGATAAACAACACCCACCCACACACACACATATATATATACACCTATATACGACGGGCTTCTTTCAGTTTCCGTCTACCAAATCCACTCACAAGGCTTTGATCGGCCCGAGGCTATAGTAGAAGACACTTGTCCAAGGTGTCACTCTGTGGGACTGAACCTGGAACCATGTGGTTAGTAAGCAAGCTATTTACCACACAGCCACTCCTGCGCGTATATATATATATATATATATATATACTCATGCTGGAAAATTAATAAAATCTATACATACAATATAAGATATGTACTTATATAAAAGAATAAAGGAATATATATATATAGCATATATAAATCTCAGTATTTGTGTGTATAATGACTAACGCATACATTTCCACAATTCGCAACCGATTTTCACCAAACTTTACACACACATTCCTTATGTCCCAACGATGGTCATGCACTATAACATTTTGCCAAAACCTCCCGTGTAAATGAACGTAAATGGATATAGTTTTTAGTATGTAGAGTCTTCCATACTTTTAAAATCTTTTTTTATAAAATTAAAAGGATTTTGTCTATTTATTTATTTCGTCTGTCTACCTGCGACGCTTATTAAATTGACTAAGATCACTGCCCAGAACTCCTGCGTAAATGGACGTCAATGGACATAGTTGTTTTGTATGTAGAATTTTCTATACTTACTTAATTTTTTAATGAAAGTGAGCGAATTTTATCTATTTATTTATTTATTTATTTCGGCTGTCCACCTTCGATGATTATTAAATTGACTCGGAACAATGTTCGCAACGAATATCCAATACCAAACAATCTTAATCTCCATTTTTAAACTGCATTAAACTTTGGCAATCTTACCTTCACCTATTTTGATTTACTGAAAGACGATGTTCCCTCTATTTCTATCTGTTGATAACCTTTGTTTACCTACCAATGCGTTGTTTCATTTTAAGGATACGTACTTGATCCCATCCAGAAAAGTGTCATTCGACTGACTGTCATAAAATTACGCAAAGATACAGCACAGCAGAGTTTTTCAACCATTTTTTACCTATGGACCTCCTTGATTCCTTTGTCAATCGGATGGACACTCATAACCATTCGATGTTTAAAAAATCCTTATCACATTTTTGAAATTAACATATTAGGAATTGTATAAAACAATTGTTAAAATCTTTTGGGTGTTGCAGAAGTAAAATCAAGCTTTTGTACGTAAATGTTAACAGCAAAATCTTACATGGACCCCTAATGGTCATATGAACCTCGGTTAAGAACCTCCGCAGCACAGCTTCTGGACTACAAGATAACAAGATGAAGCCCAGCGCTTATTCTATCATCGACCTTATTGTAGCTAACCGTTCAGGCCCCGCACCAATTACAAATACCCAGTCCTTTCTTTGACTCTTTGGAATTCTCTCCCTACTCAGAACCACGCAGATGTTGTCTTGCAAATGTTAAAAATTAACATTTATGGTAATCAGTCTCATCAGTGAAGGCGGCGAACTGGTAGAAACGTTAGCGTGCCCGGCGAAATGCTTAGCGGTATTTCGTCTGGCGCAACGTTGTGAGTTCAAATTCCGCCGAGGTCGACTTTGCCTTTCATCCTTTCGGGGTCGATAAATTAAGTACCAGTTACGCACTGGGGTCGATATAATCGACTTGATCCGTTTGTCTGTCCTTGTTTGTCCTCTCTTTGTTAAGTCCCTTGTGGGTACTAAAGAAATAGGTATCAGTCTCACCAGTCCTCTAAGATTTGCTAGGGCTGTGATCACATCTAGCAAGTTCGAAGAAAATAAATACAAATCGAATCATTGTAAGGATTTGGAGTTCCACGACTTTCTTTTATTCGATCTTCTATAATCAATTGTTTAAATGTTTTTATATCATTTACATTATCAATTGTTACTATTCCTCTCTCTAA
>NC_043014.1:41443317-41447497 GCF_006345805.1 Octopus sinensis
GAGAGATAGATAGATAGATAGATAGATAGATAGATAGATAGACAGACAGACAGACAGACAGACAGACAGACAGACAGACAGACATGCAGACAGACAGACAGACAGACAGACAGACAGACAGACAGACAGATAGATAGATAGATAGATAGATAGATAGATAGATAGATAGATAGATAGATAGATAGATAGATAGATCTTTCATCCATGACCTTATGGTAGAATTTATAATTTATTCAATCTGAATCAGATTTCGGCCATAGCCCCTGTTTTCTGACACAGAAAATTTGTGGCTAGATAGATATACACACAGACTCACATATATATGCATTATATTCCTTCGTATATATAAGTCATATGTATCATTATATTGTATATATCGTATTGGTTTATTATTTTTAATCGGTAGAAGGTTAGAAAATCGAGTCACAACGCTGCTAGTTTTTTGCCCTGGCCGTTCATCAAGCTTGATAAGTGCTACGAACGAAACACGCTGCCCTTGTGTAACTTTTGTAATTTTCTGCTGATTAAAAACGGTAGTCTCTTATATAAAATCCATTCTGTTTGTCTGTCTCTCTTTGTGTCTTCATGGATATCGGGCTTCCTCCATCCGATTGCGCTGAAATTTCATATGTAGATACAGACGGTATCAGGGCGTATATAAGTCTTGAAAAAATTGCAAAAATCGATTCCAGATGAGAATGCGATCGATAAAGCCGTTTTTGTCCTGCTTTTCTTCCGTCAACCTGTGTATAACTGCAGCTTCCATTTTTTTGTTGTTTTTGTACTGCTTAAAGACACGTTTCTTTCCTGCCAAGCTTACTGTTTAAACCATATTTCTGTTCGCCCAGTCAACAGCCTTATCACTTACTGGTACTTTAAACTCTTCGGTTGCATATTTGTGTGAATAAAATCGGAATATTCTTCGGAAGAGAAAAAAAGTCTATCTATATTTCTCTTTTTGCTGGTGTCTCAAATTTAGGTTAAATCAGTGTTTCTCAAAGGGGAGGCCTATGGGACGGTGGGACAAGTTGTTTTGAGAAAATTTGGTTTAAATGTTTGACAACTCAGCACCGTCCATAGGACGGGGGCGGCTTTTGCTTGTGCTTCATATTGATATACTGAGTTCCTTTCTTGTAGTAGTACAAACCATCGCATTAACTGATAAAAAATACTTATGGTAAACTATAAATTTTTGTTATACTACTGAAGTCCACAAATATTTTGAATACAACAATTTTATAGAGTCAAAACGCTTCGTTCTTTCTTCCCTTTCTAAATCAAATATTGAATACAAAGTTGAATTCACTTTGCCTTTAAAACAAGCAACAAGCTACATCCTTTCTCTCTTATATCGTCACACGCCATAGACATATTTGAAGGATCTTTTCGGTTTGAACGGCAGTTTTTAACATAATTTCTAGGTAACTAAAAAATTTTTAACTTCCTATACTGGTAGAATGTGTTTATAAAACATCTTTTTCTCTTGGCTTTATTGAGAAAATTCTATAGTTTGTAAGATATTTGTTGCTTTTTTCTTCAATTTCTGCAATTTCAACCAATCAGTGACGTCTATTGAGTTAAAAAGCATTCTGTGCCGTATGAATACGTCCTTCGTTTAAGAAACAGATTGGGTTTATTTACATTTGTGAAGAGAGAAAATACCCCTCCCCACCCCTAACACTAACCCTAACCCTAAAAGAGATTGAAATGCAATAGATCGATTCTAGGATCATAATTATGGGTGACAATTTTATATGACACCGCTAGAAAAAACTGCCGTTCAAACTGAAAAAAACCTATTTGAATTATATTTACATTACTATTTATATTTTTTTTAGGTTTAATTTTAGGGTTTAATTCTGCACTGTCCATTGGACGGTGGGCATTTTGCTCGTAATGTATATATGTATAGTTCAAATTTGTCCTGTTTATTCAACCAAACCTATATCATATATTTTACACACACATACACACACACTCCACACGTAGTAAACACAGACGAACACTTACTGTATGCCGAGTTCACACTCACTTCTAAACTGTGTGTGTTTCCTTATTTAACTTATTGGCGAAGAACACCAACGATGTTATCTGCTGTAAATGAACGACTCCACGTACAACAGTTTGTCGCCATAACCTTAACCTTGCAATGGTGGCTCGTTTAATTGTACGATGTAGTTAAGGTTTGTATTGTAGTTTGTAGTGATATAGAAACGTTTACATGCTTAACTTCTATTCACATTCGTCTGAAATCATAAGAAAAAAAAATCAATAGAAATATGGTTACTAAAATCCTATCACAATATAAGAATGCACCCCCCACCCACATACATAGATATACAAACACACACACACAGATATACATATATATATGTATATGCATATAAATATGTATACCTATGAATATGCATATATATATATATACATATGGCATATATATATATGTATATACATATGGCATATATATATATTTATATGTATGTATATATATATGTGTATATATATATATGTATATATATATATGTATATATATGTATATGTATATATATATATATATGTAATGTATATATATATATATGTATATATATATATATGTTATATATATATATTTATATTCATATATAACTAGATAGATAAATAAATGTAAATATTCATATATAAAACAACAAATGTCATATAGGTGTATATATATGCATATATATAATATATATATATATATATATATATATATAATATATATATATATATATATATATATATATATATGTAATAATATATGTATATATATATGTGTGTATATATATATGTATATAATATGCATATGTATCTATATATATGTATATGTATATAAATGTACGTGTGTCTATATGTAATAAATAATATATATACATATATATATATATATATATAATATATATATATATATATATATATATATATATATATAATATATATATATATATACTATAATTCATATACATACACTAGCTATGTGTGTGGTAGATATCAGTCTGTGTTTTCTTTTTATTCAGCTCTTACACATACGAAGAATGTGTATATTTGTATGTATGAATGTATGTGTGTGGGCTTGTATATGAAAGAGAGAAAATGAGAAGAGGAATGTGTGTGTAGGTGTGCGTGTGTGTCTCTATGAGTTTGTGTGTTTTTGTATGAGTGTAATTGTATTGAAAAGCTACACTAAGTAACACAACACACGTATATGTTACAACTTCGTACAGCTTTTATGCTATAAACACACAGAAATCATATACGAATGTGTGTGTGTGTCATTGTCTCAGTATGTGCCCCGATTTTTCCGGATGTGTGTAAGTGTGTAACTGTGTGAAACACTGGGAAAGAAAGTGAAAGTGTGAGACAGATCAAGCAAAATTGTGTGTATGGATATGTGAGTGTCTGTGCGCTTTGTGTGTGTGTGTGTGAGAGAGAGAGAGAGAGAGAGAGAGAGAGTGAGGAGGAGAGAGAAAGAGAGAGATGGTGGAGCGCGGAAAGAGGATTGTAGACTAGAAGCCTGGTTGATATTTCCCAAGACGATATTATAACACGCCAACTTACATCGCACAAATCCGATAAAACATAACAACAACAATACGCCGCTCAACAAGCACAATAGCAACAATATCAACAACAAAAATAAAAAAATAAAAACACCAACGACGATGACAACAAGGCTATAAGCTTTACCTATAAGTTTTGAACCATGAAATTCCTTAAGCGAACTCCTCCATCCAATACAATAATATCACAGACTGCATTTCGTCTAGAATTCCGCTAGAATTTGCCACAAGTATTCCACAGTATATTCTATAGGCATAAACAATGGCGTGTTATTAACATTGTTTGATATAAAGCCTCTTTTGATATAAACAACGGCTGATCTATATACTCTCTCACAATTTTAAGGAGTAAAATAACGTAAACACGGATCAAGGAGTTCAGCTTTCTGAACCCCGTTTTCGCATTGTATTGCATTAACATTATCATTATTTCATTATATCATTATTTATTATTATTATTATTATTATTATTATTATTATTATTAATTATTAATTATTATTATTTCATTATCATTATTATTATTATTATTTCATTATTTTTATCATTATTCTTATCATTGTTATTATATTATTATTATTATATTATTATTATTATTATTTATTAT
>NC_043014.1:41447597-41452597 GCF_006345805.1 Octopus sinensis
TATAATTAGATAAGTGGTACAACAAGGCACCAATATATATGTATGTGTGTATATATATTATATATGCATGTGTGTGTATATATTATATATGCATGTGAGTATATATATATATATATTATACCTAACTCAGTCTGTTCATCTATCAGTCTAATTTCTGTCTGACGCTATTTAATTTAACTATGTGTCTCTCCGTATTGCATTCTCCTCTCTCTCCCTCCACCTCTCTCTCTCCTCTCCTCTCTCTCCCCCGCTCCCTCCCTCTCTATCTCCCCAAACAAACACATACGCATAAACACATACGCATAAACCACGTTTTTCTGTCTATCAATTATCAATTCTATCATCAATAATTTGTCTACAACCAATCTCATAATAATGTTTTAGTGCATGTTTGTCAGTCTGACTAGATATCAGTGTCAGTTGGCCAATTAAAGATGACAAGTTACAACTAGAGTGAAGAAACTTCACTTTTCGTACAATCAATAAAACAAGCTTCCGAAAGAACAACAAGCAAACAAACAAACGCGAAACCGAAGCTAAGGTTAGCAGCAAAGAAAGAACTGTCCAACGAAGTGCTAATTTACGACCGCTTCCGCTATTGTGAGAATACTAGTATTATTAAATGTTTTAATTGTAAATTAAATTGGAATTAAACATTTTTTTAATTGTAAATTAAATATGTTTTAGCTATAAGGTGTATATAGGCGTAGTAGTGGCTATAGGCGCAGGCGTGACTGTGTGGCAAGAAAACTTGCTTACCATTCGTATGGTTCCGAGTTCAGTCTCAGTTCGTGGCATTTTGAGCAAGTGTCTTCTGCTATAGCTTCGGACCGGCCAAAGTCTTGTGAGTGGATTTGATAGACGGAAATACACACACACACACACACACATATATATATATATATATATATATATATATATAAAGATAGATAGATAGATAGATATGCCTATGTGTGTGTGTTTGACCCCACCCCTCCACTAGTGCGTGCCAACTGGAGTTGGTGTGTTTATATCCCCGTTGCTTAGAGGTTCGTTAAATAAGACCGATAGAATAGGTGCCAGTCTTACAATCGTCAAATAAAATTCTTCAAAGCGGTGCCCCAGCCTGACCGCAGTCAAATGACTGAAATAAGTAAAAGCTAAAAGAACTGTCCAACGAAGTGCTAATTTACGACCGCTTCCGCTATTGTGAGAATACTAGTATTATTAAATGTTTTAATTGTAAATTAAATTGGAATTTAAATTTTTTAATTGTAAATTAAATATGTTTTAGCTGTAAGGTGTATATAGGCGCAGTGGTGGCTATAGGTGCAGGCGTGGCTGTGTGGCAAGAAAACTTACTTACCATTGGCATGGTTCCGAGTTCAGTCTCAGTTCGTGGCATTTTGAGCAAGTGTCTTCTGCTATAGCTTCGGACCGGCCAGACCCTTGTGAGTGGATCTGGCAGACGGAAACTGAAAGAAGCCCGTCGTATATATATATATATATATATATATAATATATATGCATGTTTTCCCTACTGGGAATGACCAAGTTTAAGAAAATCTTACATTGTTTATAAACTCTATATTTGGATGGACTCATATTAAACTCTGCTGGACTTTTGGATTTTACTCAAAGGATATTGGAATATTACATATATACCATTCTGCCTATAAGACGGATTTACGAATTCAATAACCATACATATTTTACATCTATTTTCTTTCCTCCACCTCACTCTCTATTTTTATCAGATTGAAACTAACTATGACTTAATTTTTCCTCACACACCGTCTCCGATGAAGGGATATTATTAATTAATATCCTAGAAACAGTTGTAAGACCTTATATCTATAAATGGTCTATCTACACAGCCTTGGATTTTTTATCTCATTACGCAAAAAATCCTTATATATATATATATATATATATATATATATAGAGAGAGAGAGAGAGAGAGAGAGAGATAATATATATAGATAGATAGATAGATAGATAGATAGATAGATATAGATATAGATATAGATATGCGTATGTGTGGGTGTCACCTCACTCCCTCAACTAGTGCGTGCCAACTGGAGTTGGTGTATTTATATCCCCGTAGCCTAGAGGTTCGCTAAATAAGACCGATAGTATAGTATAGGTGCCAGGCTTACAGTCGCCAAAAAAATTCATCAAAGCGGTGCCCCAGCTTGGCCGCAGTCAAATGACTGAAATAAGTAAAAGCTAAAAGATAAGATTAAGAATAAATTGGAATTAATGAATTTAAATTGAAAATTAAATTGGAATTTAAATTGCGCTGGCATGGCTGTGTGGTTAAGAAGCTTGCTTTGCCACCGCGTGGCTGCGTGTTCAGTCCCTGTGCGCAGCAATATGCTCAAGTGTTTTTATATCTTCCCCGGGTTAACCAACGCTTTGTGAAGTTTATTGGTAGACGGGAACTGTATCATTGATAATAGTACAAGTTTGCGTCATTCTAAACAAGCTTTACGACGGAACCTTTACTTACTGAATTTATGTTCAGTTCTGTTCTGTGGGAGCGTGGTTATAGTGTGGCATGTAAGTGTAAGCCTGTATATGTATGCATACTACATACATGCATATATAAATACATAGATATACGCACACACACACTCATATATATATACATACACACAGTATTACACAAAAACGTGCTCGCGCGTCACACACACACACACAAACACAAACTTACACCGGCACATTTACGCACGCACACGCTCACACATACTCAGACATATATATATATATATATATATACATTTATAAATATTTATATATATATATATACATTTATTTATATATATATACATATACATTTATATATATTTACATTTAAATATTCTTATGCATATATACACACACACACCACACACACACACACACACACACACACACACACATATATATATATATATATATATATTATACTTTATTTAAAAGCATCAGAAATGTAACAAAAGCTGTTACTCGGAGTTTAAAGTTCCCGTTCGTCCGACGAAAATTCTTGCATAAGAAATCGTCCGACGAACGGGAACATGAAACTCTGAGTAACAGCTTTTGTTACATTTCTGCTGCTTTTAAATGAAGCATATTACTCTACCTCTGGTATTTGAGTACTCTTTTTTCCACCTTGTTTCACATTTATGTGCTTACTCCGGCATGTATGTATATATATATATATATATATACACATAAATATTTGTGTGGGAGTGTAAACATGGGTCGGGTGTATTAATTTGCCCAATTTAAAGCCTTTGAAGGATCAGAAGTTTAATTGGTTGCACATAATTGGGAGTGAATACCTAAAGATGGTGTAATGACTTTGGAATGATGTAACAAATATTTCGTGCAGGAATTTAGAATGAAAAAGTAAAAGCCAGAACAAGACGACAAGGGGTACAGGGATGACGCCGCTTTCTTAGTAGTAGTAATAGTAGTAGTAGTAGTAGTAGTTGTAGTAGTAGTAGTAGTAGTAGTAGTAGTAGTAGTAGTAGTAGCAACAGCGGTGTTATCAATAGCAGTACAAATGCGGGTTATTTTGTTCTCGCTAAGGTAAATATATTTTCAATATGGTCGCTGTTTTCTTATTTTTCCTTCAAGCATTTTCCTAAGCAGTGATCAGGAAAAGATGTCATCCTAGGTAAAAATCAGGGTTTTGTTCACTTGAGGCACTCGCTGATGCTCTCTCTGTATATCCAATCTAACAGGATATAGTACGTAATTTTGATGTATTTGATCTAAATATTTAGGACTTGTATTAAGATTTAAAAATTTGTGATGAAGTACAGATAATTGTATTCATTCTAGTTGCGTATCGCTTTTACCAATTTTTATCACGATTTGTTCTTGTTTAACCCTTGGTCAGCTCTCATAGGGAAGATCAGTGATCAAAAGGCAATATAGCATTAACGATCCCGTCTTTCGTGTGTTTGTAAATCAAAGACAGTATATCTAGCGTATAATTCGATTAGACATTCTCCCTTTTTTAAAACGACAGAGTGTGGTTTAAGTGAGATTTGGCTGCTAGTTCTAGAACGTCAAGTGACTATATACAGACTCGCTTCGTCTGCCGTTACGTTCTGAGTTCAAATTCCGCCGAGGTCGTCTTTGCCTTTCATCCTTTCGGGGTCAATAAATTAAGTACCAGTTACGCACTGGGGTCGATGTAATCGGCTTAATTCGTTTGTCTGTCCTTGTTTATCCTCTCTGTGTTTAGCCCCTTGTGGGTAGTAAAGAAATAGGTATTTCGTCTGCCGTTACGTTCTGAGTTCAAATTCCGCCGAGGTCGATATTGCCTTTCATCCTTTCAGGGTCGATAAATTAAGTGCCAGTTACGCACTGAGGTCGATATAATCGACTTAATCCGTGTGTCTGTCCTTGTTTGTCCTCTCTGTGTTTAGCCCCTTGTGGGTAATAAAGAAACATATATACAGACTCGCTCGTTAGCTAAGTTAAATATATATGAGTACATTACCGCAGGAATGGCCGTTTGGTTAAAACGTTCGCTTCGCAACTACATTGTTTTGGGTTCGGTCTCACTACAACAAACAGCTTCAGATCGTGTTTCTATTATAATAGCAACATCTCAAAAGCAATTATCCATAACTTTTATATGCAACCCGGAATGATTCCACTTAAGGAAACATCTTTAAATTTCTTAAATGTTAAAATGAGATATTTTATATAAAAACCTGCTGTAAATGTATTTGTAGCTCTATGTTCCAGCGACACGGTATCTGTTTTCGGGGCATAAATACAAGTCTATGTATGCCCTTTATAATGTGTATAAGAGCATATTAAAATATTTATTCAATTGCTGAAAAAGAAATTAATGACTCACGTGATATTTTGTTTTTTGTTGTGATAGTTACGTATGCACCTTTTGCATGTCAGTTTGTCAGTAGGCGAATGTCTGATTATGCATATGCGTATATATATATATATATATGTGTGTGTGTATATTATGTGTATATGAGCGCCTGCGAATATTTTGTGTG
>NC_043014.1:41457597-41470097 GCF_006345805.1 Octopus sinensis
CTAAAATATGGTCCTGGTAAAATGTTTCTTGAGATACGCAGCCCAAATGTTATGATTTTTTTTTGTTTTTTGAAAAACCATCTTTGTTAATTGGCTTTTTATCTTACTTCGATAAGAAGAAAGAATCCACAACCTCCAGTCTCAATAAACCACTGCTGTCCCTGAAAGTTGCTTTTTCAATTTACTACGGTTTGCTTGAAGCTAACATTCTTCCCACACCTCGATCCTTGGATCATATATTTATTTACACACACACACACACACACACACACACACACACACACACACACACACACATACATACACACACACACACACACACACATATATATATATATATATGTATGCGACAGGCTACTTTCAGTTTCCTCCTATCGAATCTACTCAAAAGGCTCTGGTCGGCCCGAGGCTATAGTTGAAGATACTTACCCAAGATGTCACCCCGAACCAGGTGGTTGGGATGCAAACTTTCTATATACCAAACTCACCCCAACTTAGTGTATTTAGATGACATAATAGACGCATGGACTTATTAGGCCCCATCTCAATTTTAGCAGCCGATACGTGGGAAACAAAATGTTTTTCGTGCATCAAAGATTAAGGACTCAGGGTGATTTTTAGAAACTTTTTTTTAAAGTGGTGTTATTGGTGGTGGAGGGTGGCGTCGCATGTGCCATAAAATACAACAAGTACTTGACATTAGATATATGAGAGGAAAAAATCAAATTTAGAGCATATCCAAATACAGAATGACATATTCTCAGTTTCTCAGGTTTCTATTATTCAACGATATTCTGAGTTGAAAAATGGATGTTTTTTTTTGCGATCTCCTTCACACTACAGATTTATTTCCTTTTACTCGTAATTCATTCTGCATTTTTTTTTTCGAATATCTTTTGGATTCATAATCTGTTCCTTGGTTGTGGAAAAAACTAAAAATGACGAAATACATTTAGATAAAAAGGTTACAAAGTTGTAGAACCATATAAAACGTTTCCTTTCAATTCAAGACTATTTAAACCATCTTCTATATTAAACTGAAAATGTTCTGGGTTATAAGTGTAGTTGTTGCTGCTGTTGTTGTTGTCGTTGTGTAGTCCTACGTTAGTGATTCAGGAAATCTTGTAATCTAAGGTATTCCAGTCATCGCCGTTCTGTTTTCTTTCTTTCGTTCTTTTTTTTTTTGCTTGGACGTATTCACCTTCACTATATTCTCCAAAATCAGCACTTTTAAGATGGTAAGCTGTGCAGTATGTACACCGCAGTCTCTGTGGCGCATGGTTCAGTGGCTAGAGCGTCGGGTTAACCATCTTGAACCAGTGAGTTTGATTCCCGGACGAGCTGTGTTGCGTTCTTGAGCAAGACACTTTATTTCACGTTGCTCCAGTTCACTCAGCCGTAAAATTGAGTTGCGACGTCACTGGTGCCAAACTGTATCGACCTTAGCCTTGGATAAGATTGGTGACGTGGAGAGGAGAGGATGATATACCTGGGAAACTGCTGGTCTTCCAAAAACAACTATGCCCGGACTTGTGCCTCGGAGGGTAACTTTCTAGGTGCAATTCTATGGTCATTCATGTCCGAAGGGGCTCTTTACTTCTCTCTTTTACTTGTTTCAGTCATTTGAATGCGGCCATACTAGAGCAACGTCTTTAGTCGAGCAAATCGACCCCAGGACTTATTCTTTGTAAGCCTAGTATTTATTCTATCAGTCTCTTTTGCCGAACCGCTAACTTACAGGGACATAAACACGCCACCATCGATTGTCAAGCGATGTTGGGGGGAGGGGCAAACACAGACACACAATTACATACACACATACATTCATACATATATATATATATATATACGACGGGCTTCTTTCAGTGTCCGTCTACCAAATCCACTCACAAAGGCTTTGGTCGGCCCGAGACTATAGTAGAAGAACCATGTGGTTGGCAAGCAAGATACTTACCACACAGCTACTCCTGCGCCTATTTATACATAACGGATTTCGATCACATTATCCGATATGTTCTTTCGCCATGAAGACAATTATTCTGGTACATCATCTTCTTAACAAGTTCCTTCACTAAGGGTCATCTACAGGAGATTATGTTTATAATAGACTAGCAGTATCGCCCGGCGTTGCTCGGGTTTGTAAGGGAAATAATTATATAAGCATTTTTAGAGATGTAAAGTATAATAGCCATCTCAATATGGCTAACCACAAAGGGGGAGGGGTGTTACTGTAGCTTTTTACGTTCTGAGATTTAATAATAAATTTTATATGGATTAAAAATGGGAAAAATTGATGGTAAATTTTTTTTTAAATCGTAGACTCATCGTAGACGTGCGCTAATACCCAGACGGTCTCGATATGAATCACGACTATAAGATACCCGGTTTTGGTTAAACTGCACCGCAAAATGTGGGAGTAGTTAGGAATCTAAATCGTAGGAGACAGACACACAACCTCACTTTTATATATAAGATTTCCTCTATTTACATAATATTGAGGTCTCTTTCTTTCTTTTGTTATCTTACTGTTTTTACCATATACACACATATATATATATATATAAATATATATATAGTTACAGAGATGTACTTGCATAGCAAGTGACTTGATCTGAGATCGTGTGCTGGAACGAAAACAGTTGCAGCGTTGAAGGTGTTTATAAGCCATTTAAGAAACACACAAAACCGTTAGATTCACTTCAACATTTAAATTTAATTTGTCAAAATATTTTCGTCGCTTTGAGACCGCGACCTGTTAGCACGATATTTTTGTCAGTGAACAGGTCGCGGTCTGAAAGCGACGAAAATATTTTGGCAAATTAAATTTAAATGTTGAAGTGAATGTAACGGTTTTTGTGTGTTTCTTAAATGGATTACAAACACCTTCCACGCTGCAATATATATATACACACATATATATATATGTATATATGTATGTATGTATGTGTGTATATGTGTATGCATGTATGTGCGTGTGTGTGCGTGTGTGTGCGTGTGTGTGCTTGTGATTGTCCTCCACCACTGCTTGACAACGAATGTTGGTTTGTTTACATCCCTGTCACCTAGTGATTTGACAAAGGAAACAGATAGAATAAGTACAATGCTTACAAAAATAAAACTGGAGTTGATTCATTAAACTACAATTCTTCAAGGCATTGCCCCAGCATGGCCACAGACCAATGGCTGGAAAAAGCAGAAGAATAAAAGAATACATTCTCTGCTTTGGTCTTATGTTCAAGGCATGAGAAAGCTTGAGTTTACATGAGAAGGCCTAACAGACCTGGTAGAAACAGCAGCCAAATCTCCCTCAAATCACACCTTACTGTCTTATGTATGTATATATATATGAGCCAATGAGGGGGACCTCTACATGGTAGCTAGACCTGGTAGAAATAGCAGCGAAATTTCCCCCAAATCACACCTTACTGTCTTATCTATGTATATATGTATGAGCCTATGAGGGAGACCCCTACATGGCAGCTAGACATGGTAGAAATAGCAGCCAAATCTCCCTCAAATCACACCTTACTGTCTTATCTTTCTGCTACTTGGATATAGGTCTTATATTCATCGTAAAAACTTTCCTGTCACACACTCACGCACACGCACACACACACACACACGCACCCTCACACACACACACACACGCGCACACACACACACACACATGACACACACGCACGTTAGCTTACAATTTTATTTATATATTTGCGTGTCTATGTGTGGAAAGAGGAAGTGGGAGGCAGAGTGAAAGAATCACTCACTACAGTAAGTGAATTAGTTTCATTTTATTCGTTGCCCACTGTGTGTGTGCGTTTGCGTGTGGTGTAAACCAGACTAAGAAAAGCATTTGACACACACACCAGAATGTGAGTTTTCTGTAAATTTTGCTTAATTGGAGTTTAAATTTTGAAAACTGGACCTGGCATGACGCGATGCATTGTACTCTTAAAAATGCTAGGAAAATTGTAATTGAAGAAATCCTATATTGTAGATATGTATAACTCCCAAAGGGAGGCAGATAAAATCTGCCTTTTATAATAAGAGATACTGCTGCAATGTATTAATAAATGGCTGCATGTTCTAGATTATATATTTTGCAGTTTTGTTTTTGTTTTTGGTAAGGAGAGACAGCAGAGCCTATTACATTTTCTTAGAGCCTCCTAGATTGGCGGGAAGGACAGAAGGATTATACCCAAACTAGCTTCAATGTTTGATACAGAATAAATTCTCCAAAAGGCACATAAAGGTACTAGGTTGTAGTGAGAAATCGGACGATTGCTTCTGTCTATCACCCAAGTAGGCCAGGACAAAATTTGAACTCAGGTCGGACAGGGCCGGAAGAAAGAGCACAAGACATCCTGCTCCTTGTTTCTTCACTTGGAATATATTTCAAGCGGCGAAATTATTGTTGTCTAAATCTTAAATATACCTTGTTCCAGTGTACCTATTAACAAAGGTCTTCCAACTATGGCCATCACAACTGTCATTCCAAAATAATATTTTCAAAACCATTTTGTCCAATCCCTTTTTTCTTCATGAACACAAAATCCTAAATATACCTTGAGCCAGTGTATCTATAAATGAAGTTCTTCCAACTATGGCCACCACATCTAGTATTTCCACATAGTATATCACGACCTTTTAATCCGATCCCTGTTCTCTTCAGGAACACAAGATCCTAAATATGCCTTGAACAAGTGCATCTATGAATGGTCTTCCAACTATGACCACCACATCTAGTATTTCTACGTAGTATATCACGATCTTTTAATCCGATCCATGTTTCCTTCAGGAACACAAGATTCTAAAATATATCTTGATTTTGTGTACCTACAAACAATGGCCTTCCAACCATGATCATCACATCTGGTGTACCCACATAATATTTCAAGACCCTTTTATCCGATCTCTGTCTCCTAAATATGCTCTAATCCAGTATACGTATGAACAAGGGTTTTCCAGTTATGAACATCGCAACTGGTATTCTCACATTTCCTTTAGTGACAACATTCTGAATAATTTGAGGGAGATTCAGATGCTACGTCTAGCAACTCGCCAGATCACGTAGAGGCTCTCTTCTCTCGTTGACCCGTTGGTCTCCATTACGGTGAGGGCATATAATTTTTCCATTCATTTGGTATTTTATTCCGCTTTTATCAAGTTATAACCAAATATAGCAACAATTGAAGTTTTTAGTATTACACATATAAAACATATTGTAGATTCAAATTAATCTCAGAGGTCGTTGAATTTGTCTTCAGATCTTTCAACATTTTATTGCTCCCATTGTTACTACTAGAGATAAGAGAAACAGATATAGAACTCTTATGGTTCATTGCACTGAAATATAGATAACAGAATTATGTTATTCGACTACTTTCACTTTCACTTTCTCTTTTCTACTATTTGTGTACTGTAGGAGAGTCTTCAGCAAAGATGGGAAACAATTTTGTTACGGATGTTTATTCTACTTCGTCATTCATTGTTCTTTTTTTTTATTTTTTACTCCTCTCCTCCTATAAAACAGCTCTAATCTGTTCTGTCGTTGATTCATACAATCTCCACCAAACACACTGAAAGAGCAAGTACCTAATCACCTTATTTCATTACTCTTACAGTATTGTTGTTATTTTAATGACGGTGGCGGTGTGTAGTGTTTTCTTCTTCTCTGGAGACTGTATTTACTTTCCTTGTCGAGAGGATTACGTTTTATATTTTAATCGGTCGACACTAAAGTGATGAGCTAACAGAGTTGTTCTATAAAACTTCTAGCTCAGCACTGTCATCTCTGAGTAAACAATAACACCAGATTCTACAATCCGTTCACTAGAAACAGAAAGAGAGAGTGTTGACGCACATACAGGATAAAACAAAAAGGGGAGAGAAAGACGAAAGGAGACAGAGACAAACAGGAAAAAAATCTGAATGACAATGGATAATATCAAAGCAAAGGAATAATACAATCTATGCTCAATTTTATAAACGTTTGTCATAGTTACATGGTTAATGTAAAAATCCTGTCGCTATAACTCAGCGTAACCCTGTCGATATAACTGTGAAAAGAAAACATTGTTTTTATTTCTTGAATCGATTTTCCAGCTTCCATTATTAAGGGAAAAGGCCATTATCTTCATTATGGAATTGAGATTATCACCATTGTCTTTTCGGTTTTTGCCCTTATTTTTCTAACGGTTCAGCTTTGAAGGGAATATGCAAATTATACAGTGGAAATCCAACTCTAGTGTTTTTGTACCGGTCGGAGGCGCTCAAACGACACAGATTTCGCATCAGCATTTTATAAGCGTATGAATACGGTGAGCAGCAAGCAGAACCCCCAAAATGTCTTGTTGTGTTTCTCTAAATTTTGTATATGGTTGCGGGGTGTCTCTGAAAAATAAAACGAAGACAAAGAATATATATATATATATGTGTTATATATATATAATATAATATATATATATATATATATATCTGTGTGTGTGTGTATGTATGTATATGTGTATATATATATATATATATATATATATGTGCGTGTGTGTGTATATATATATATATTTATATATTGTATGTGTGTATATATATATATATGTGTGTGTGTGCGTGCGTGTATATATATATATAATATGTGCGTGTGTATGTATATATTATATATATGTGTGTGTGTGTATATATATATATATATATATATATATTATACATATATATAAAATTGCCAAATAATCTAACCGGACGGACCTCGGTAGCATCTAAAGGTTGCAATTGTTTTCTTTTAATTTGCTTTGGATTTTGTGCTATAACGAACTGCCGTGATTTACAAATCGCTGAATAATAATGCATCTGCATATGTGCGTTGATGTGTGCTTCGCTTACATGTCAATATAAGCAGCAGTAGTAGTAGACGGCGGAATGAATGAATAAATGAATGGAGCGTCGGATTTAATATCTTGTAATACTTAAATATATCCTTGTTCGTTTCTAGGAGCAGATTCTTACAGCGTTAACGTTTACTCTTAAAGTTAAGTATTGAAAGTGCTTTAATCGATTATTATACCATACTACCAGAATGCAGTTGCTTTGTTCAATTATATTCTCGCCATGCTTGGGTTTATATTTCAATTTTATATTCATAGACGTTATCTGGGATCAAATCATTTCATTACGCAGCGAACTGATGCGTATGATAAGGATGTCTACAGAATGGGAGAAAGTAGCTTTATGTAGCACATATACGAGGAACTTACATTGACCAAGCAGAAGGTTTCTTGTCTGAAGGATCGTGGAACCGTATCCAGCTTTGATTCAGCATTTCGTAATAGGCCCTCTGATATTTTCAAAGGCCAACGATTCCTCTTGGCAATGCAGTGTGTTCTACTGATTTGTTTGATTCCAAGACGGACGATTCGGTGGCGTACTTAATAATGAGTTATATGATTGTAGATATATTAGACTGTAACACGCGTTATAGGCCAGTGATTGCTTTCGTTATTCTTATTATTGTTCAGTTCACACTATCTGCATTATTCATCCAGACATAAATTTAATGCGGAGTTGTCTGCTGATTGTTTTATGACCCGTAAGCATAAACCTCCGTGTGTCTTAAATCTCTTCTTTGCTGTCGAAATGAGAGGGTCCACCCACATTACACATCCTGCTATATATTTTTTTGTTCGAACCAAATTCATCTAAAGAAAAGGGGTTAATTTTTTTTCATGATGTAATCAATAAAAGAAACATGCCGTAGTAAACCTTAACACATTTGTTACTTCTTTCTTTCTTTCTTGATACACACACACACACACACACACACACCACATCTATCCATATAAAGATAGAAGTCACTGGCCTATAACGCGTGTTATCTATCTACCTATCTATCTATTTATCTATCTATCTGTCTGTCTGTTTTTCTATCTATCTATCAATCTATCTATCTATCTATCTATCTATCTATCTATCTATCTATCTATCTATCTATCTATCTATCTATCTATCTATCTATCTATCTCTCTCTCTATAATCGACTAGTCCCCTCCCCTAAATTTGAGACCTTGTACCTCCAGTAAAAAGGATTGATAAGATACTAAAGTGTGATCTTATGAAGATTTGACTGCTGTCTCTAGCAGGTCAGTAATGTAGTGTGCCCTATTTTAGTCCTTCACAGCTGTAGTGTCGTTTTTCTTTTTTTGTTATTGTTGTTGTGTATATATTATTGTTGTGTTTGGCCTGATTTGATAGACCCAGGATCAAATGCATATATCATGTGGCCATGATGGTGGAGCTGGTGGCGGTGGTGGCGGCCGTGGCCGTGATGGTGGTGCTGCTGTTGTTGTTGCTGTTGTTGTATCAGTATTCTTGTTAATGTTGTTAATCTTGATAATATAGGTTCTGTTACTGTTGTTTCACATCTTATCCAGGTCTAATCGATAAAATCCCGACGAACAAACTCATTAAGCTGTGGTCATCGTTTCTTGTGTCTATGTGCAAGCAACGCAGAACCATGTTATCCATTGTACCCTTGTACTTTGAGGGAGGTTTAGCTGCTATTTCTCGTAGGTCGGCTGAACGCGTAATCTCGTTTATTGTTCAGTGCTATCGATAGGTGAATCTTGATGCTGACAAGACAGGTAATGTCATGCACAATTCTGTTTATTTATTCAAAAGCATCACTATAAACCCATCAGGCTCTCGTACGTATATTAACTTCGTTTATGTCAATACGTAAGAGATTAATCAAGGAAAAATATAACCAGCAAGAAACCAGAAACTTTCTGATTGGCGCAGGTGGTTTTAAACCAACTTGGAAAATACGAACCCATTTTTATTTATTTCTGTATAAAAATACATGTAAAGGAGTGTATAGTTCAGTTGATGCCATTATGCAGCTGTCCAAAGTATGTGATGGTGCCTTAATGTCTAGGAATCGTTAACAAAGGACAAAGAAGTACGCATTTCCCCTTTCGCTTAGAGTAATTATGTAACATATGATATCACGGAATGTTTTAGAATTCAAACGTTTTCCAAAGTATCATTGATAAACGTGTGCGTGAGTAATTCTGTTTAATTGTTCAATGTATATATCTGTATACGAATTAGAATCTATTTACGCATAGATATATATATATATGCAAGCATGTATACATATACATACATGTATGTGTGTGTGTATATATAATTGTGTATCTGCTCTTAATATCCATGTATGTAACTATGTATCAATGCATGCAATGTGTAGATGTATACATACATATACATATGTGTCTCTGCATGCGTAATCTCAGCTATTTGTATTGAGCCAATATACCACAAAATGTTTAATTTAGTCTCAACATATCCCTACGTATGAAGAATAGCTTTACATCTCTCTCTCCTCTCTCTCCCTCTCCCTTTCTCTCCTTCTCTCTCTATACATATATACATATACGTGCATACATACACACACACATATATATCCTAGCTGCTTTCTCGTATACGAGCAAAGCTATTGCTAGAAAGAATCATTAAAACGAGTCAATATTGAAGCAATGTAAGGACCTTGTATGACTCTAGAGCCCGGCGAAAATGTTGCACATTCTATTACCAAAAGCACAGCGATGCTAGCTGGCAGAAGAAACAGGTACCACAGTATGAACTCTTTCGACATGTCTTTTCAATCCTCCAACGGATAGGCACACCTTTCCGCGTGTTTTGAACAGTAGCCATGTCGCAATTTACCATTGGTCGATTCCTGTGAGTTCCCTGATGGTTGACCAGGCCCGCACACCTCAAGCACCTCCTCTTAGAAACCACACACACAAAAATCAACACTCCCTCATTTTCCACAGGTCCATTCTTTCTAAGACTTCTCCTAATCTTCTTGTGCTTCATTCTCTCTCTCTCTCTCTCTCTCTCTCTCTCTCTCTATCTATCTATCTATCTATCTATCTATCTATCTCTATCTATCTATCTATCTATCTATCTATCTTTCTATCTATCGATCTATCTATCTAACTATATCTCTCTCAAACCTTGAACAATCACTGTATACTCTCTTCCTCCATCCATCTCGGTCTTGTGCCTCCGTCTCCCATTCAACAACTGAAATTCCTGTGTCAGACAATTCTGAGGCAGACCTTGAACCCATAGTGTGGTAGAAGCCATAGCCACTCATAATAAAAAGGAGTACTGATGGAATGTACCGGTGAAGACTTCAATGAAATGTAAGCACAACAGATCTGATATAATCATTTGGGACAGACAAGAGAAACTGTGTGCAGTAGTGGAAATTAACTGCTCAGCAATTGTCAACATAAAGCTGAAAATCAATGAAATAGAGAACACCTAAGCTGAACTATTGAGAAATCTGCAGTTACTCTATCCAGATTACAAATTCAGGTTTATACCTGTCATTATTGGGGCTCTGGGATAAGAAACGCACTGCCTAAATACAAATGTTCAGAAATTTGGCTTCTCAAAACCAGAAAGGAGAAAGCTAATTCGAAGGTTACAGATCCAATCCATCACTGGGACTTTAGAAATCTGTAATACTTTTCAGAAGTTTATCATTTATATATATACGAGCATGTCTAAATATGTAACTATATGCATGAGAATACTTAAATAAAACATACAAATCTACATATACATACATACGTACATACATACATACATACATACATACATACATACATACATCATACGTACAGTCATGCATACATACATACATACATACATACATACGTATAGTCATACATACATACATACATACATACATACTTACTTACATACATACATACATATATACACACAAAAATATCCCGTTGCTGATGTTGAAATTCCAATGACGGGACCTTGGATATAGGTTAGAAACCGGTTCTTTCTCTATTGGCAGGAAATCTTGAAATAAACTGAATAATGACATACTTACTCTTTTACTTGTTTCAGTCATTTGACTGCGGTCATGCTGGAGCACCGCCTTTAGTCGAGCAAATCGACCCCAGGACTTATTCTTTCGAAGCCTAGTACTTATTCTATCGGTCACTTTTGCCGAACCGTTAAGTTACGGGGATGTAAACACACCACCATCGGTTATCAAGTGTTGTTGGGGGGGACAAACACAGACACACAAACATATACATACACATACATATATATATATACTTATATACAACAGGCTTCTGTCGATATTCCAATGAAGGCAACTTGGATCATGGTTAGAAACCGGCTTTGTCTATTGGCAAGAAATCTTGAAACAAAATCTGAATAATGACATACATACATATACATATACATATGCACACACGTTTGGGTGTGAAATTATAAATCATTTTCATAATTAATAATACTAATGCCTTTAACAGAACTGTTATGTCTGGAATTTTTATTGACATTCATAAACTCTCATTGAAGCACGTTAATCACAACATGCATAGGTTACATGTGGAGATCGTTTGTAAATCTGAAAATGCACGTGTGGTGTCTAATGTCACACGCGCAAACACATCTATGGGTGCTCTCTCTCTCGCGCGCGCGTGACATGTGTGTGTCTGTGTAAATGTTTGTTTAAGGTTATTTAAAGGCGATTGGCAAAATAAATACGGAAAGTTTCCTCACGGGGGAAGACTTCATACTAAATTTGAATCAATGCAGTTTGTGTACATATATGAATAGACATATGTGTGTATGTAAGTATGCGTGTATGTATAGGTATAAATGCACACACACATATATATGATGAAAAGTTTTCCGTTCAGGGTGAATGTTAGCCTGCTCGGGTAGCATACATACATATATACAGGGTGTCCCAAAAAAATGTATACACATAGTGGTTCGGCAAAAGAGAACGATAGAATAAGTACTAGGCTTACAAAGAATAACAAATTTACAATTATTTAAGGTGTGTATACATTTTTTTGGGACACCCTGTATATATGTGTGTGTGTGTGTGTGTGTTTGTGGAGGCGTAATGGCCCAGTGGTTAAGGCAGCGGACTCGCGGGCGTAGGATGGCGGCTTCGATTCCCAGACCGGGCGTTGCGAGTGTTTATTGAGCGAAAACACCTAAAGCTCCACGAGGCTCCAGCAGAGTGGGGTGGCGAACGCTGCTGTATTCTTTCAAGGGCCAGTCTTGTCACACTCTGTGTCACGCTGAATCTTCCCGAGAACTACGTTAAGGGAACACGTGTCTGTGGAATGCTCAGCCACTTACACGTTAATTTCATGAGCAGGCTGTTCCGTTGGTCAGATCAACTGGAACCCTCGTCGTCGTAACCAACGGAGTTCCAGAAAAGAAATATATATATATATATATATATATATATATATATATATCTATATATATATATATATATATAATATATATATATATATATATATATATTACCAATATGTAGATCATGCTAAAAGCGGAAACTTTATTGACCATCTGACAAACTGTAGCGTTCGTCCCAAGCATCTCCTACAGATGTGTAGTGTTAAAAAGCAGAAATGTAACAGTCGCAGATGAAAATGTTCCGGCTGATG
>NC_043014.1:41477597-41487597 GCF_006345805.1 Octopus sinensis
CTGCACATGGGCAATCCAGTTCAGTCCAAGGTATTAATTATTACAAATACTGAAACAGCAATTACGATCCGGAATGTTGACTACACTTTGATATTTTAAATTGATGGAGTTTCAAATATTATTTTCTACCCTAGCCAGTCGATTAGATCGACCCCAGTACGCAACTGGTACTTAATTTATCGACCCCTAAAGGATGAAAGACAAAGTCAACCTCGGTGGAACTTGAACTCAGAACGTAAAGATAGATTAAATACCTATTTCTTTACTACCCACAAGGGGCTAAACATAGAGAGGACAAACAAGGACAGACAAACGGATTAAGTCGATTACATCGACCCCAGTGCATAACTGGTACTTTATTTAATCGACCCCGAAAGGATAAAAAGCAAAGTCGACCTCGGCGGAATTTGAACTCAGAACGTAACGGCAGACGAAATACCGCTGAGCATTTCGCCCGGCGTGTTAACGTTTCTGCCGGCTCGCCGCTTTTGGAATTTAAAATATTACACATCAAAACATCTTAGAATCCTTCTTATGAAGAAAGTACATTCTATTTTCATTTCTAAAGCTCGTTATGTGAGATCATATTGATGATACATCAATTTATATTTGTTTTGCAAGCTTTATTATCTATATGTCTAACACAAAATAGTTTTTGTCTACATTTAACGTTGAACAAAACTGTTCACATTGCTGAGGGAAAGAAAATATGATGCAATTATCGATCCACGATTTCTCAAAAGTCAATATTTCTCAATAAGATCAATAATATTATAGCATTACTCAATAGAAAACTACTACTTTTAGATATAAATGTATTTATCATATTTTAGATAAATTATCTTGAGATGCAAGGTTCCATGTACTTTGACCTTTAATTTCGTATATTCAGAGTTCTCCGATCATAATTTTGCAAAACTCAAAGAAATCTTTGTAATTGATTTAAAATGTTGAAATATATATAGAATAGATATTCCACCATTGTGTTGTGTCTGGGGAGAGTCATTTTATTTTTTGCGCCTTATAATTTAACTTAACACACTTACCGGTAAAATTTTCACTTATTCCCTTCTTATATATATATATTATATATATATATATAGTTATCGCCATACTAATATGGCAGTCTTATAAATATAAGACTAAAGCTGTCGCTGATTAGCTCCATGAGGCCATCGCCTTAAGCTAGCTATTTGACACACAAACTGCGTCCATTATATGAGTTTTCGTGTTGAAGCATATTCTGTTGTGTCTGGGGAGAGTCATTTTCTTTTTTGTGCCTTATAATTTAACTTAACACACTCACCGGTACAATTTCCACTTATTTCTTATTTTTATTTTCCTAAAAATTTTACCGGTGAGTGTGTTAAATTATAAGGCACAAAAAGAAAATGACTCTCCCCAGATACAACAGAATATGCTTCAACACAAAAACTCATATAAAGAATCTTGCAAACCAAATACAAAAAAGGGAATTCCACCTTTGATTCTAGATTTTGTTTGGGAAAAATATCTTGTGGTTTTTCAGTTGTTTTACAAGCTAATGCAACATTATTTCAAAGCTCTTTATATTAGTGAGATGTGGAGGCGCAATGGCCCAGTGGTTAGGGCAGCGGACTCGCGGTCATAGGATCGCGGTTTCGATTCCCATACCGGGCGTTGTGAGTGTTTATTGAGCGAAAACACCTAAAGCTCCACGAGGCTCCGGCAGGTGATGGTGGTGATCCCTGCTGTACTCTTTCACCACAACTTTCTCTCACTCTTACTTCCTGTTTCTGTTGTACCTGTATTTCAAAGGGCCGGCCTTGTCACTCTCTGTGTCACGCTGAATATCCCCGAGAACTACGTTAAGGGTACACGTGTCTGTGGAGTGCTCAGCCACTTACACGTTAATTTCACGAGCAGGCTGTTCCGTTGATTCGGATCAACCGGAACCCTCGTCGTCGTAACCGACGGAGTGCTTCCATCCATATTAGTGAGATGGAAGGCAGCGAGATGGCAGAATCGTTGGCACGCTCAGCAGTATTTTATCCGTCTTTACGTTCTGAGTTCAAATTCTGCCACGTTTGATTTTTACCTTTTCAGGGTCGATAAAATAAGTACCAGCTGATGTACTCGACTAATCCCTTTCCCCGCACTTGCTTGCTTTGTGCCAAAATTTGAAATCTGTATTAGGAAGAAGCGGAGCAATAAGTCATTCAGTTTTTAAAATTCCAAAGGTAGATTATTTATGTGGCTATTGATATCGATCGAAAATCCGAAATCAAATAAACATATTTACTCCTCTATTTTCTTAATGTCTGTGACTTTAATATCCTTTAAAGAGATTTACTTCATTTTTCTGCTTGTACAAACACTTGGGCATACGCTTATTATTTAGTTAATCTTTTTAAAGATTTTACCCTAGGTGGCAGACCGTCCACAATTAAGATGCCAAGTTTTTCGGTTGGTAACATTTTGATTTTAACCCCAAAATAAGTAATTTCCCCTCCAATATTCAATAATGAGCGTAGGAGTGGCTGTGTGGTAGGTAAGTTGCTTACCAACCACATGGTTCTGGGTTCAGTCCCACTGCGTGGCACCTTAGGCAAATGTCTTCTACTATAGCCTCGGACCGACCAAAGCCTCGTGAGTGGATTTGGTAGACGGAAACGGAAAGAAGCCCGTCGTATATATGTACATATTTATGTGTGTATATATATATATATATATATATATATATATATATATATTCTGTATCTGTATTTGTCCCCCCAACATCGCTTGACAACCGATGCTGGTGTGTTTACGTCCCCGTAACTTAGCGGTTCGGCAAAACAGACCGATAGAATAAGTACTAGGCTTACAAAGAATAAATCCTGGGGTCGCATTGCTCGACTAAAGGCGGTGCTCCAGCGTGGCCACAGTCAAATGACTGAAACAAGTAAAATAGTAAAGGGTAAAAATAGTAATGGTTTCAAATTAAAGCTGACAGAAACGCTGGCACGCGCAGAAATGCTTAGCGGTATTTTGTCAGCCGTTTGTTTGTTCTTGTTTGTTCCCCTCTCTGTGTTTAGCCCCTTGTGTGTAGTAAAGAAATAGGTATTTCGTCTGTCTTTACGTTTTGAGCTCAAATTCCGCTGATGTCGACTTTGCCTTTCATCCTTTCGGAGTCGATAAATTAAGTACCAGCAGTGTACTGGTGTCGATCTAATCGACTAGCCCCCTCCCGCTAAATTTCGGGCCTTGTGCCTAGAGTAGAAAAAAATACTGGTTTCAAATTTTAGCACAATGCCAGGAATTGTGGTGGAGGGACTAAATCGATTACGTCGACTCCCAGTGATCAACTGGTACTTATTTTATCGACCCAGAAACGATGAAAGGTAAAGTCAACCTCAGCGAAATTGGAACTTAGAACGTAAAGACGGACAAAATCCCGCCAAGCATTTTACCCGGCCTGCTAACGATTCTGCCAACTCGCCGCCTTCTAGCATTCAATATCGAAGGAAGTTAATCTTCTCGTATCATTGAAACATTTTGCCGTGTATAATCATAACTGTATCGCATTTACAGTCAGTTCTCACGTTGGCAACTATTGAATAAAGACACCACTTTTCAAACGATTTGACTTTTTTCTGGAGGTGAAATTCGTGTAAAAGAAACAACGTTCCTTTCAAACTTGCCTGTGAAGTGTTATTTCCCGATCTTTACACGTTACATAACACTTCATAATTCACTTGCGTTGCTGAGAATATTTTTCTTAATGGTTTATTTAAAGAAAAAAAAAAAAGATAACTTTTCTTCTCTTTTTTTCTGAGATTCTCTTAAAATTGTCAATTTCTTTAAACATAGTGTCTCTACCATTTTTTTTTCTATCCCTTCTTCTTCTTCAAATAGTGACGTTCTAGATGGTAGTTTTTATGATCTGCAACCGATTCTTTACAAAGAAGACGCAGACATTTTCCATTTACCTCTATGAAAAAGTAATTATCTCTTCATTTTTCCGAAGAACAAAGAATATTTCGCCAGCCATTCCTTCTCTTTGATTAGTCTTAGACATTAGAGAAGGAGTTAATTGTATGCACTTCGCAATATTGATTTAAAATACTTAATAAAAATTATTAAATGAACTGTAAATGTTTAGCAGCATTCAAAATTATTGAACTTAAAAACCGACAACAGAAATAGACACCATTTTAAATTCACGCTGTATAAAACCACTAAAAATAGTTAATGAGAAGGAATAAATAATTGCAGAATGGGGATTGTGTGAGCGTGTGTATGTGGTGGTCGTGGGACAAATGCTTAAGTTAAATTGGCTGTATTAAGGGTACGGCTACTACGTCATCAATTCACTCGTCTTTCGAGTCTTGGTTAATGTCTCAAGACAAATATTATGGTTGAAATAAATGTTTTAATATGTTATTGATTGTTGAAAGCAACTCATGAACGTTTTGATCTGAAATCTTTAACTGAATTTTCGCGTATCTTTTCTTAATTATGAAAACTTTGTCAGCGTCTGGCATAATTTTGCCCGCAGATTAAAAGTTCTCTAGTCCTGACGAAGCGGCTTTGTCATTGGCTCTTATATGGTACAGTTGTAGCGAGAGTAGAAGGAGAGATAATTATGGCGAATTGAACAGTGTTGTCCCATCGAAATTGGTTCCTGCAGAGAATCAAGACCAGTCTGTATATTGAATTCAATAGTATTTGTTCTATCGCACTCACTCGCTCAATATAATATTAATATACATAGCAAAAGTGATCATGTTTTTTTTTTCCTTCTGGCACAAGGCTTACCGTTGAGTAAAGACAGACGAAATACCTATTTCTTTACTACCCACAAGGGGACAAACATAGAGATGACAAACGAATTAAATCGATTATATCGACCCCAGTGCGTAACTGGTACTTATTTAATCGACCCCGAAAGGATGAAAGGCAAAGTCGACCTCGGTGGAATTAGAACTCAGAACGTAACGGCAGACGAAATACCTCTAAGCATTTCGCCCGGCGTGCTACCGTTTGTGCCAGTTCGCCGCCTTCTTCCTGTGGTAAATTAAAAGACAGGGTGGAAACTAAAGAAAAATAACTGAATACCTATTTCTTTATTACCCACAAGGGGCTAAACACAGAGGGGACAAACAAGGACAGACATAGGTATTAAGTCGATTACATCGACCCCAGTGTGTAACTGGTACTTAATTTATCGACCCCGAAAGGATGAAAGGCAAAGTCGACCTCGGTGGAATTAGAACTCAGAACGTAACGGCAGACGAAATACCTCTAAGCATTTCGCCCGGCGTGCTACTGTTTCTGCCAGCTCACTGCTTTCTTCCGCCGGTAAATTAAAAGACAGGGTGGAAACTAAAGAAAAATAACTAAATACCATCATTCTATCAATTCTGCTTGCACTCTAGCACGGGAATATTGTCGCTCTACCACGCCCAAATCTCCGAAGCGGCAGTATTATTAATTAGGAGCAGAAAGAAATAACTGATGCAACGCTTTGTTCGTTTGCTTTAGTCTTTTACTGGTTCCAATCTCTGGTGTGCGTCCTTTAGGGGTAACGCTTTTAAAGGACTTTAGTCGATCATATCAATTCCGATAATTGCGAGAATCTGGTAATTATACTACTAATTCCGCAGTGTATGCTAATAACAATAATCCTTTCTATTATAGGCAAAAGGCCTTAAATTTCGTGGGAGGGGAATAGACGATAGCATCGACCCCTGTGCTCAACTCGTACTTATTTCATCGACCAAGACTTGTTCTCAGATGTTTTCTTACTGTTCATAAGCCAATTGAAGATTTGGTACTTCATGTTGCTGTGATATTCTCTTTTCCTTTTTCCCTTAACTTTTTATCTGATATCAAATGGGCGCTATTTGGATTACAATATATGGTTTCAACTTGTAGACGACTACATTAATCCGATTTGATGTGTGCTACTCTTTTGGGATTTGTATGGTAAAATCCTTCAACCAACTCACTTAATCGTTTTCGAGGTTTTGCATCTAAAATTCTAAAATTCCAGTAAATTATTACAGTGATCTTCACATAAACTCTATATATTCATTCTGAGCTATCTCTGAATAGTTGAAACAAAGTCGCAGAGGTCGATTTGCCTTTTCATAACTTCGGGGTCGAAAAATAAATTAAAGTACCTGTCAAGTACTAGAAGCAATGAAACCGACTTGCCCCTCCCTCTAACAACTGCTGAACTTTTGCCAAAAATTGAAAGAAACTTCATCATCGTCGTCGTCATAATCATTATCATCATCATCCGCATCATTATTGCAGTCGTTGCCTTCGTCTTCTTAATCATACTCTAAGCAAATGCAGTGAAGAATTCTTATTCAACGAAGTCTGCAGCAGATCTGTTCCTGTCTAGATGGCATCTATGTAAACACTAGAAATCGTCCTGACCCCGCCCCCCAGTTACTTCGTATTATTATAACCCATAAGCCTGAAATTTTTCAGCTCTAGTTATCCAATTAAATCCATCATATGTAATAACAAAATATAACACGTTTCGAATGTTTCTGACCGTTAAAAGACCGCTAAAATAAAAACCTCAACAAAAAAATATAAATAGTGATGTAAATATAATTCAAATATGTCTATGGCGTGTGACGATACAAAAGAGAAAGTATGAAGCTTATGTTGTTTGTTTTAAAGGCAAAGTGAATTCAACTTTGTATTCAATATTTGATTTAGAAAGGGGAAAGAAAAACGAAGTGTTTTGACTCTATACAAATGTTGTATTCAAAATATTTGTGGACTTCAGTAGTATAACAAAAATTTATAGTTTACCATAAGTATTTTATCAGTTAATGCGATGGTTTGTACTGCTACAAGAATGGAAATTAGTATGTCAACATGAAGCACGTGCAAAACGCCTCCCGTCCAATGGACGGTGCTGAGTTGCCAAACATTTAAACCAAATTTTCTCAAAACAACTTGTCCGATTGTCCCATAGGCGCAGGAGTGGCTGTGTGGTAAGTAGCTTGCTAACCAACCACGTGGTTCCGGGTTCAGTCCAACTGCGTGGCACCTTGGGCAAGTGTCTCTGCTATAGCCCCGGGCCGACCAATGCCTTGTGAGTGGATTTGGTAGACGGAAACTGAAAGAAGCCTGTCGTATATATGTATATATATATATATATATATATATATATATATATGTGTGTGTGTGTGTGTGTTTGTGCGTCTGTGTTTGTCCCCCTAGCATTGCTTGACAACCGATGCTGGTGTGTTTACGTCCCCGTCACTTAGCGGTTCGGCAAAAGAGACCGATAGAATAAGTACTGGGCTTACAAAGAATAAGTCCGGGGTCGAGTTGCTCGACTAAAGGCGGTGCTCCAGCATGGCCGCAGTCAAATGACTGAAACAAGTAAAAGAGTAAAAGAGTAAAGAGTATAGGCCTCCCCTTTGAGAAACACTGAATAATAGATGCACCCTTTTAAAGCCTAGCCAGGCTTATGGGCCCAGTTTCCCGGTTTCATTGGCGTATGTATTCCCCACCTGATGGGACGCCAGTCCATCGCAGTGTTACTCATTTTTGCCAGCTAAGTGGACTGGAGCAACGTGAAATGAAGTGTTTTGCGCAAGAACACAACGAATAGCCCAGGCCAGGAATCGAAACCACAATCTTACGATCATGATGCTGACACATTAACCACTAATCCACGCGCCTCCACTTTTGAGAAACACTGATTTAACCTAAATTTGAGACACCAGCAAAAGAAGAAATAAAGATAGACTTTTTTCCATTCCAAAGGAAAACGATTTTATTCACACAAATATGTAACCGAAGAGTTTAAAGTACCAGTAATGTTAAGGCTGTTGACTGAGAGAACACAAACATGGTTTAAATAGTAAGCTTGGCAGGAAAGAAACGTGCCTTTAAGCGGTACAAAAACAACAAAAAATGGAAGCTGCAGTTATGTACAGGTTGACAGAAGAAAAGCAGGACAAAAACGGCTTTATCGATCACATTCTCACCTGGAATCGATTTTTGTGACTTTTTAAGACTTATACACGCCCTGATACCGTCGGTATTTACATATCAAATTTGAGCGCAAACGGATGGAGGATGCCAGAGATCCTAGAAGACACACACACATGGACAGACAGAACGGATTTTATATAAGAGATGAATAGGTATGGGTTGTGAAATTCACTGACTGCGATCAAAATTGTTCTTCTCGAGATAGCAGTCCAATGAATATGCCATCTTTCTGAAAGTGACAGCTTTTAGATTTTAACTTCGTAACGCCTAATGACTTGTCATACGATGACGTCTTAAAAGCAATTATTCGTTGTTTTATATTACCTAATAATTAACATTGCCAATGAATCGTTTCTTAATGAGTATTAAAAAAAATAGTAGAATTACTTATTAAGAATTTTTGAAGTATAAGAGAAACGTATCGTAATTGAATATTTATTGTCCTATTTACGAGAAAACAATTTAATATTTTATCTAATAATATTAATTAACGCCGGCGAGCAGGCAGGATCGTTAGCACGGTGGGCAAAATGCTTGGCAGCATTTCGTTCCGTCTAAACATTCCGAGTTCAAATTCCGCCGAGGTCGACTTTGCACTACATCCTTTTCGGGGTCGATGAAATAAGTACCGATTGAGCAGTGGGGTCGATATAATCTATTTACCCCCTCACCTGAACTTTGCTGGCTTTGTGCCAGAATTTGAAACTAATATATTATCTAATTGCGGAGGCGCGTGGCTTAGTGGTTAGGGTGCCAGCACCATGATCGTAAGATTGTGGTTTCGATTCGTGTACCGAGCGACGCGTTTTGTTCTTGAGCAAAACTCTTCATTACACGTTGCTCCAGTCCACTCAGCTGGCAAAAATGAGTAGCGCTGCGATGGACTGGCGTCCCGTCCAGCTGGAGAACACATACGCCATAGAAACCGGGAAACTGGGCCCCATGAGCCTGGCCAAGCTTTAAAAGGGCGAAAAAATATTATCTAATTAAAGACGATGAACTGGGACAGCATGCTTTGCGGCATTTCGCCCGTTTTTCAATTCTGAGTTAAAATTGTGCCGTGGTTGACTTTACGATAGAATACGTACCAGCTGAATACTGGGGTTGATGTAATCGACTTACTTCTCCCCGAAAAAATTGCAGGCCCTGTGCCAGAATTTGAAACTAATATTTTTTATCTAATTAAAGACAGCGAGCTTGCAGAATTGTTAGCAATTGTGTGGTAAGTAGCTTGCTTATCAACCACATGATTCTGGGTTCATTCCCACTGCGTGGCACCTTAGGCAAGTGTCTTCTACTATAGCCTGGGGTCGACCAAAGCCTTGTGAGTGGATTTGGTAGACGGAAACTGAAAGAAACCCGTCGTATATATATGTGTGTGTGTGTGTGTGTGTATATGTTTGTGTGTCTGTGTTTGTCCCCCCAGCATCGCTTGACAACCGATGCTGGTGTGTTTACGTCCCCGTAACTTAGCGATTCGGCAAAAGAGACCGTTAGAATAAATACTAGGCTTCCAAAGAATAAGTCCTGGGTTCGGTTTACTCCAGCATGGCAGCAGTCAAATGACTGAAACAAGTAAAAGAGTAAATCAGACAAAATGCTTTGAGGCATTTCGCCCGTCCTTAAGTTCCGAGTTCAAATTCCGTTCAAGTCGACTTCACCATTCGTCGAGAAAATGAGTACCAGTCGAGCACTAGGATCAGTGTAATCGGGTAGTCCCACGCCCCAACCATCACCACCAAATTTCAGGCTTTGTGCCCCTATTTAATTACTGAAGTATTTATCGTCTATGTTCGGAGTTCAATTTCTGCTGATCCTAACTTTATTCTTTCCTTCTTCCTGGGTCGATAGCATAAATGGCAAACAAGTACTTTTATCGTATTCAATGGTTATAAATTTATATTTCCATCTATGTATATAATCAATATTTTTATCTATAGCAAGTGACTTTCGGTTCAGTCAGCAAAGGTTATCTTCATCGTTGATTGTGAACATGATTGATTAAGAT
>NC_043014.1:41490097-41505097 GCF_006345805.1 Octopus sinensis
TATATATATATATATATATATAGAAAATAGTAAAAAGTGAAAAAACTACAGAAGGCTTGTTTTAAAAGGTTAAAAAATATATATTTGAGTCATATATATTTTTTTAACCTTTTAAAACAAGCCTTCTGTAGTTTTTTCACTTTTTACTATTTTCTATATATTCAGCCACGTGCTTTCACACACCAACTTTCTCACCTATATATATATAATTCTAGCAAAAACTGTCTGATGAATGGCAACGAGAAACTCAGAGTAACAGATTTTGTTTAATTTTCTGCTGCTTTAAATAAAGTATATATATATATATATATATATATATATATATATATATATATATATTTATATGAAGGATTGGCTGTATGGTAAGTAGTATGCTTTACAGCCACATGTTCTCAGGCTCAGTGCCACTGCGTGGCACCTTGGGCAAGTGTCTTCTACTATAGCCTCGAGCCGACCAAAACCTCATGAGTGGATTTGGTAGACGGAAACTGAAAGAAGTCCGTCGTATGAAGTACATATATATATACATATATATATACTCTGATATCGATATTGTTTGGTTTTATTTAACTGCACACACACACACACACACACACACACACAGACATATGGAAGCACTCCGTCGGTTCCGACGACGAGGGTTCCGGTTGATCCGATCAACGGAACAGCCTGCTCGCGAAATTAACGTGTAAGTGGCTGAGCACTCCACAGACACGTGTACCCTTAACGTAGTTCTCGGGGATATTCAGCGTGACAGAGAGAGTGACAAGGCCGGCCCTTTGAAATACAGGTACAACAGAAACAGGAAGTAAGAGTGAGAGAAAGTTGTGGTGAAAGAGTACAGCAGGGATCACCAACATCCCTGCCGGAGCCTCGTGGAGCTTTAGGTGTTTTCGCTCTATAAACACTCACAACGCCCGGTTTGGGAATCGAAACCGCGATCCTACGACCGCGAGTCCGCTGCCCTAACCACTGGGCCATTGCGCCTCCACACACATAAACATATATGATGTGAATGAATGAAAATGCGTGTGTAGATATGCATTTACGCAAACATTCACACACATTTGGTACGTTTCAAACCGTCTAAGTTAAGGCAATTTTTGTATCATCAAAGTTCCAGATGTGAAAGCAGGAGTGACGTTCGTGAACTGCAGTGAATCAAAAGATTATTGTGTCATTAAACAGGTTAAAGATAGATCAGATAAAAGACAAACCACCTAGAACTAAATGAAATAGAGTATTCAGTTTCATCCTCGATTCCAAGTTAAATTTCAACCGTTGTCAATTTTGGCGTCGCTCCAGGATCGATTCAATTAAATATAGACCTCTCTTATAAGAGTTGTTTTTGAGCGTCTTTTGATACGAATTTATAAAAGCATCGTTTCAAATCTATACTACCTATTTCATTACTACCCACAAGGGGCCAAACACAGAGAGGACAAACAAGGACAGACAAACGGATTAAGTTAATTATATCAACCCCAGTGCGTAACTGGTAATTATTTAATCGACCCCGAAAGGATGAAAGGCAAAGTCGACCTCGGCGGAATTTGAACTCGGAACGTAGCGGCAGACGAAATACTGCCAAGCATTTCGCCCAGCGTGCTAACGATTCTGCCAGTACTACCGCCATGCTTCGACCTACGTAAGATATACTTAAATGTATACGCTTATTCTTTTACTCTTTTACTGTGGCCATGCTGGAGCATCACCTTTAGTCGAGCAAATCGATCCCATGACTTATTCTTTGTAAGCCTAGTACTTATTCTATCGGTCTCTTATGCCGAACCGCTAATTTACGGGGACGTAAACACACCAGCATAGGTTGTCAAGCGATGTTGGGGGGACAAACACAGACACACAAACATATACACACACATACATATATACGACGGGACTTCTTTCAGTTTCCATCTACCAAATCCACTCACAAGGCTTTGGTCGGCCCGGGGCTATAGTAGAAGACACTTGCCCAATGCTGCCACGTAGCGGGATTGAACCCGGAACCATGTGGTTCGTAAGCAAGCTACTTACCACACAGCCACTCCTACAAAATCAAAAGCATAATCTGCTATGCACACCGCTTTTATGTCATTCGTAAATCCAATGACAGATAAACTACGTAATGATGTATTTATCGTCTATGTTCGGAATTCAATTTCTGCTGATCCTCACTTTATTCTTTCCTTCTTCCTGGGTCGATAGCATAAATGGCAAACAAGTACTTTTATCGTATTCAATGGTTATAAATTTATCATTCGTATTATAGATTTATCATTCGTATTATTTATATTGTGTCTAAGAAAAGTGACTGGGAAATATATATTTTGAATCATTTACTCGAGTATAAATAGCATCCCACTTATTTTTCAGTTATGAAGTCGTTTGAAATAGTGCGACATAGTATACAAAAGTAATTTAAGGTACTCTTAACAAGTTGATCAAAATTTAACATTTGTTTCATTTGGTCTCTACATGAAAGACGTCTTCTAAAGTGATCAAAACTGTCAAATTTCTTTGGAAATATTTCGCTATATTTGGGTTCTAATGACAAAAGGCAAGCAATTTTGGGATACGGGTTAAGTCGATTATATCGGCCCCAGTGCTCATCTGATACTTATTTTATCGACCGTGAGAGTTGATGTCGGTGGAATTTGAACTCAAAACGTCAAGACGGAGAAAATACTGCTGAGAAGTTTGCACGGCGCGTGCTGACGAATTTTATTTCTTTACTGCCCACAGGGGGCTAAACACAGAGGGGACAAACAAGAACAGACAAAGGGAGTAAGTCGACCCCAGTGCGTAACTGGTACTCATTTAATCGACCCCGAAAGGATGAAAGGCACAGTCGACCTCGGCGAAATTTAAACTCAGAACGTAACGGCAGATGACATACCTATTTCTTTACTACACACAAGGGGCTAAACACACAGAGAAGACAAACAAAGACAGACAAAGGGATTAAGTCGATTATATAGATCCCAGTGCGTAACTGGTACTTATTTAATCGACTCCGAAAGGATGAAAGGTAAAGTCGACCTCGGCGGAATTTGAACTCAGAATGTAACGGCAGACGAAATACCGCTAGGCATCTCGCCCGGCGTGCCAACGATTCTGCCAGCTCGCCACTTAAGAGGAAGCTTGTTACATTAAAAAAGGACAACGATGAGTGTGTTAAATGCGTGTAATAAATATTCAAGTCGGTTACATCAAATAAAATGCCGAGTCGTTCCCGCTGGCAAAAAGGAGGGAGTGTATTTACACCAATTACACAGCCTAATTGGGTAGAAAAGGAGAAAGGCGGTACAACGGTTCATGTAATATCATCAAAAAGCCGATTCGAGCCTGCGCAAACGTTTCTTTGTTTCTTTGACACGTTAACTGATTTCTGACAGTTTAAAAAATTCAAGATGGAGATTTTGTGAATTTAGTCATCCATAAACACTTAGAAACAAAAACACTCCTATGCCTTCTATATTTAATCATCCAGATAGCTACATGCATGCACATACATAATTAAATTGTGTGCTAGTATATATATATATATGTATATATATATATATATATATATACATATATATACTTGCAGTATCGCCCGGCGTTGCTCGGGTTCGTTTCGACCCTTTAGAATTGAAATTTTTGAAAAGTTAAAATTTTGCATTATGTAGCTTGTTATTCTCTTTAAGTGAACATTTTTCTTGTTGAAATACACCGAAAAATGGCGACACAGCAGTCAAAAAAATCATAGAAAAAAGCACGTTTTTGATGTAAATAATTTTTCGGCTTTAACATGGTCTGATTTGAATTTTATCCTCTACAGAATGAAGAGCAAGCCTTCTTCTATCATACTCTCAATTTTGGTCAACTTGCGCCGCAGGGTCTCGGAGGAGATAGTGTTAGTTGAAGGCTACCAAACCTGCCACACACAGACAACTTCAGCTTTATATATATAGATATATATAAGATGCAATGGCTATCGCTACATCATTTTTTATTTCGCGCATGCGCATTGTTTGTTTATGAGTTTGTCGATTATACAGCATAGTAGAATCAGTTGAGCAACGTCTGTGAGAAAAACAGGACCACGACGCAATTTACTGAACTAGAAATTTGGAAACGGTATGCTGTACTGCTTTGAATTCGCGACGAAAGCTCCATTACAAACATTTCAGAGTGTTTGGGTGTCAATCTGAGTAGAGTGCAGAGTAAGAATTGGATGAGTCTAATGGTGATTATGAATGTACGATAGCTCTGAAAACTCACTCTGATCGTTCAGATAAGGAAACAACTCCTGAATTTGTTGGTGAGATCCATGCCATGATTGACAACGATCCTGCAAAGTCAGTATGGTCTTTCGTCAGGGACATCAGGCAGGTAGTGCATGGATACATTCGATATTCCTCATACAAGATGTGAAAGGGCCAATTTTTATCCCAAGCCTTTAGGAAAAGGGGAAAGACACGCGCTATGAAGCTTTTGAACGAACTCAAGCATCCCCCCATCCAACTAAACATGCATTGTTTTTTCTCAGACGGAAACTGAAAGAAGCCCGTCGTATATATGTATATATATATATCTATATATGTATGTGTGTGCGTATACGTTTGCGTGTCTGTGTTTGTCCCCCACCCCACCCCAACAAGGCTTGAAAACTGATGCTGGTCTGTTTATGTCCCCGTAACTTAGCGGTTCGGCAAAAGCGTACAAAGAATAAGTCCTGGGGTCGATTTACTCGACTGAAGGCGGTGCTCCAGCATGGCCGCAGTCAAATGACTGAAACAAATATATGAGTAAAAAGAGTAAAGAATAAAGAGTCTCTCTCTCTCTCTCTCTCTCTCTCTCTATATATATATATATATATATATATATATATATATGTGTGTGTGTGTGTGTGTGTGTGTGTGTGTATTGTCTTGTACCAGTCAAAACACATTACACGTAAAGCATATTTGAAGTAAATTACGATGCCTTCCATTCAATGTTTAAAATCTATACATAAATCGGTTTTGAGAGAAAAATCTCTGATTAAGTAATTTGAAAAAATGACAATGGGAAATATATCGGTGAAACCATACAGTTAAGTGAAAGCTAATATTGGCTGAGGAGGATTTACAAGATTGAAACATGTCCAGAGTTATCACCGTTTCATCATACATCGAACATATTCCCTACTACTTACATCCATTTTAGTCTTTAATAAATTTGAACTTCGAACTTATACTCTGTCTCTTTCGTGACGACTGCATTAAGTGTAGTGGATGCACATGACCTAGTGGTTAGAGCAGCGGACTCGTGGTCCAGGGATCGCGGGTTAGACTCTCAGACCGGGCGATGTGTGTGTTTATGAGCGAAAAAACCTAAGCTCCACGCGGCTCCTGCAGAAGGTAATGGCGAACTTTTGCTGACTCTTTCGCCACAACTTTCTCTCACTCTTTCCTCCTGCATCTTGCAGCTCACCTGCGACGGACCGGTGTCCCGTCCAGGTGGGGAAACTATGCGCCAAGAAAACCGGGAAACCGGCTCTTATGAGCCAGGCGTGGCTCAAGAAGGAACAAACAAAAACATATTCCCTACTACGTACGTCCATTTTAGTCTTTGATAAATTTAAACTTCGAACTTGACGACTGCATTAAGTGTGATTTTTCAGAGAATTCCATGAATAATTGTAATTAGATATTTCTTTCCCATCAACATGCCAAGTATTTTCATCCCACTCAACTCGTTATATGCGACTAGAAACTGATCCTCGAAAACTTGATTTCTTTATTAGTTGTATGCCAAGCAAACGTAAGGAAATTAAAACTGTAACTTCATCATTGTATAATTATTTTTTCTGTAATGTATACGATACTTCTCTGTGATACGTTGTTTGTATTGTGTGTTGACAGGACGATGCTGGTGGTCAAGGAGGAATTTGCGGAAACAGACTGCCTCCAACTTTATATTCAACTGATTCGGTAATGACCGTACATTTTCGGTAAGTTGTAATAATTCTTTCTACTATAGCTACAGGGCCTGAAGTTTTATGGGAAGGAGACTAATCGATTAAATCGAACCCAATGCGTAACTGATATGTGTTTATCGATCACGAAATGATGAAAGGCATAGTCGATCTCGGGGGAATTTGGACTCAGAAAGTAAGGACGGACCAAAAGCTGGGCATGCTAACGAGTTTGCTATATCCCGCCTTAGGTAAGGTGAAAAAATATAAGTAAAATAAGACTTAATATTTAAGTTATTGGAAAGGGAGATGAGCTGGCCGAATCGTTAGCATGCCGGTGGGGCGGAATGCTTAGCAGAATTTCGTCCGTCTTTACGTTCTGAGTTCGAATTCCACCGGGGTCCACATTACTTTTTGCTAATACTCGAAACCAGTAGGGCGGCGAGCTGGCAGAATTGTTAGCACGCCGGGGGAAATGCTTAGCAGCATTTCGTCTGCTGTTACGTTCTAAGTTCCAATTCCGCCGATGTCGACTTTGCCTTTCATTCTTTCGGGGTTGATTAAATAAGTACCAGTTAGGCACTGGGGTCGAAGTAATCTACTTAATCTCTTTCTTTGTTCTTGTTTGTCCCCTCATGTTTAGCCCCCTGTGGGCAATAAAGAAATATTTGAAACCAGTATTTTTACCAACACTTCAGATTTATAGTTTATTACATGTATATATATATATATATTTTTAAAATGAGGGGTTTCCCTCTAATATGTATATGTGTGTGTGTGTGTGTGTGTGTGTGTGTGTGAGTGTGTGTGTGTATGTGTGTGTGTGTGTGTGTGTGTGTGTGCGCGCGTGTTTGAACTCTGTAACTTAATGTAGTGCATGACACATTTCGCTTGCAATAATACTACTGTGTAGTATTATTTCATTTCTCACTATGGTATATTGTAACGGTTATATCATTATATATTTTTACAGCTATTTAAGTGATCCTTATTAATTTATCTTACTATAAGTATTTATGTGCATGTATGTTTTCTTGTTTCTATTTTCGAATTTTTCATCAAGGAAAAAAATCCAGTCCCTCTTTCACTAGAAAATCTTTTGGAATAATCATATACCTACATATGAATCTATAGTGTATATATACATTTCTGTGTATGCATACATATTATAATACACTTTTGTGTATTTCTACGAGAGTATGATGTAAATATGTAAATATGGCGCTTGGTCGAGTACGTATGTTAACTATCAGTGTTCTCAAATTTAAAATTGAATTACTATACTGGTGACGGGAGTGAGTAGAAATATGATTTTATATCTTTTTACATCTCTTTAACCCAGAAACGCGTATATAGTTAATCAAAGCCAGGTGGATTCGTTTTTTTTTTTCTCTTTAAATGCATGAGTTGAGAGTATTAATGTATGGGGGATATCTTATGGTAGTTGTATTTAACTGCTATTTCTAAATTTCGGTATGTGGTGAAGCAATTTTTGCTGAACCCTGATTATAATTATGCTTATAATTATAGAATTTTTGTATAAGGTTACCAATAATGGTTCTTTTAACATACCGAACTACTTGGTAAAATTATTAATTATTAATTGATTAATTAATTTTAACCTTTATTATTATTGATTATATATATATATATATATATATATATATATATATATATATACATACATACATGTGTATAGCTGCACAGACACACACATATATATACTTATATATAAATATATGTGCATATATATGAATATATATGTGTGTGTATATATATATATATATATATATGTATATATATACGTACATATATATATATTTATACACTCACACGTAAACCAATGAAAAGAAAACAAAGAAAGTTCTTTAATACTTATAAGTTACAAAAGTTTCCGTACCAACTCCGGTTCCAACGTCCGTTTACACGAACATTCTAAAAGGAAAATTACGTAATATTTGCTGTTTTAGGCATTGGAGAGGCATTTCCTGAGACTTGCATCAAAGAGATGCTATTACATATACTCTGAAATGGACTTGCACTAAATTTTCATATTTGATTTTCAGTGTTCATACACATACATAAATGTATGTGTGTGTGTGTGTGTGTGTGATCTCTTCGGTTTGAACGGTAGTTTTTCTATCGGTGTCATATGAAATTGTCACCCATAATTATGACCCTAGTATCGATCTAGGGTTAGTTGGGGTTAGGGTTAGCGGTGGGGGGGGGGAAGGGTATCTTTTTTTCTTCACAAGTGTAAATAAACCCAATCTGTTTCTTAAACGAGGGACATATTCATACAGCACAGTATGTATTTTTTACCTCAATAGACGTCAGTGATTGGTTGAAATTGCAGAAATTGAAGAAAAAAACAACAAATATCTTACAAACTATAGAATTTTCTTAATAAAGCCTAGAGAAAAAATGTTTTATAAACACATTCTACCAGTATACGAAGTTTAAAATTTTTTAGTTACCTAGAAATTATGTTAAAAACTACCGTTCAAACCGAAAAGATCCGTGTGTATGTATGAAAATTGAGAATCAAAGGCAAAAATGCGGTGACCGGTACTTTTCAATATGTAGAAAATCATAACAGGTTAACCAATGTGGTTTCATAGAAAACGAACACACACAGACATGGATATAAAAATACAGGTAGATGCATACATACACGCATGCATGTATGGACATAGCCATGCACTCATACTTTCAGCCGCCATTGAACATAAACCTACTTACGATTCAACTAATAATTTATTTCGTTCATTGACAAATGAACTGTCCAAAATGAAATATAGTCCTTTTGTTTATCAATTTTATTTTTCCACTGCTGGACATTTGATTACCATTCCGCTACACACGTTACTCCTCTGTGACAACACATCAATATTTGCATAGATCATCTCTCTCTCCCTCCCTCCATCTCTCTCCTCTCTCTCTCTCTCTCTCTCTCTCCCATTGTCTATTTGTCTCTCTATTTCTGTCTGTACCTCTCACCCCCTCACTCCCTTACTCGATCGTTCTTCCTCTCAGTATCACTTCGTCCAAAAGCCATCTATATAAAATAGGCCTAATACCCCATGGGGGGGCTTAAATGGTACTCGATATTTTATAACTAATATCCTTATGGGGCCCCCCTAAAATTTAACTTTTCATAAAATAACGTATATGGCTTTCAAGCAACAAAGAAAAATGAAAGCACGGAGCTTTAAATTTAAGCTATGAAAAATTCTTTATGCATTCTTCTTAATAAATACGAAAAAGTTTCATACCCTCAGTGGGTCTATCGCAATTTTCAGTCAGATCTTACTAGTATTTAATACACACGTGTAAAATATACATTTGCGCGCATGTATGTGTGTTTGTGTGCGCGCGCATGAGAGAGATAAAGCGAAAGAGAGCGAGAGAGAATATTTATGAACTTTTATTATATTTCATATAAACAATCTAAGTAGTTTCAGGATAAATACTTGACAAAGAAAACAAAGTTAGAGAAAGTGCGTTTTCACTTCAAACTTCGCATATAAACATCAATTCAAAACATCGTATCAAGTTTTCTGCCTTCATATTTTATCACACCCGAGAGTTTTACAATGCCACACCTCTTTCAATCAAAGATAGTGCTACTCTAGTAAGTAATATGGATGGCCTTGCCAATTTTCTTAACGCGAAACCCATGTTTTCGTGCTTGGTGTTCTTGCTGTTGCAGTTATTTTGCCCCAGAGAAGTTCTGAATGACGTGAACTATCGGCAGCCATGCTATCTTGTTCCTTGGCACAACCAGGGCCGGATTAAAACCCGTATAGGCCCTAAACACGTAAAAGTCCTGCGACGCAAATTGACCAAAATTGAGAGTATGATAGAAGGCTTGTTCTTCATTCTGTAGAAGAAAAAATTCAAATCGGACCATTTACATCTAAAAGGTGCTTTTTTTCTATGAAAATCCCTATTTTTTACGACATTTTTACTGCTGTTTCGTCATTTTCGGTTTATTTCAACCAGAAAAATGTTCACTTAAGGAGAATAACAAGCTACATAATGCAAAATGTTTATGTTTCAAAAATTCCAATTCTAAAGAATCGAAACAAACCCGAGCAACGCCGGGCGATACTGCAAGTAATGTTAAAATACAAGAAAGCGTCCTAAATAGCTGAGCACTTATACAAGCTTTTAACATTCTACAGAAAATCATTCCTAGATATATTTAAAAGCAATATAGAATGACTAATTTACATTCTTGATTAATTTGGCAAACAACAACTGGTTCAATCAGAATAAATACTACTTTAATCACTTGCAGACATTTTTTAACTCGCTAATTTGCTGATTGCCTAAATGTTATGCACAAATTTTACATAATCTAGGCGCAGGAGTGGCTGTGTGGTAAGTATTTTTCTTACCAACCACATTGGTTCCGGGTTCATTCCCACTGCGTGGCAGCCTTGGGCAGGTGTCTTCTGCTATAGCCTCGGGCCGACCATAGCCTTCTGAGTGGATGAGGAGGCGGAGGAGGAGAAGAGGAGGAAGAAGGAGAAGAAGAGGAAGAGGAAGTAGAGAAGGAAGGCGTAGAAAAAGAATAGAAGAAGAAAGAAAGAAGACAAAGAAGGGGAGGAGGCTAAGAAGAAGAAGAAGAAGAAGACCACAGGGACGACGACGAAGAAATAAATTAATGTGTTTTGATTTAAAGTCCCCAAAAATCAGCACTTGACTTTTATTTCATTTTATTGAACCCGGAAGGATAAAAGATAATCTCAGCTGGATTAATATTCAAAATGTAAAGGCGGAACAAATACCGTAAGGAATCTTGATCCCGCGCTCTAATGATTCTGCTAATCTACCGCCTCTTTGATGATGATGATGATGATGATAATGATCATGATCATGACGATGACCACAGTGATGGTGATGACCACAGTGATGATGATGAGGATGATGATGGTAACGACGACGACGACGACAACAGCGTCAATGAAGACGAGGATGATGAAGATGATGATGATGATGCTAATGGTTGATAATGATTCTTACATGTGACCGCAGACTTAAACTTAGATAAAGCATTCTTTTCTATTCAAGACACGAGGCCCGAAATTTTCGGGGAGGTGGGGCCAGTCAATTAGATCGACACCAGTATGCAAATGGTACTTAATTCATCAACCCCGAAAGGATAAAAGATGAAGTCGACCTCGGCGGAATTTGAACTCAGAACGTAAAGACAGACGAAATACCGCTAAGCATGTCGTCCGGCGTGCTAACGTTTTTTATTTCTTTATTACCCACTAGGGGTTAAACATAGAGGGGACAAACAAGGATAGACAAAGGGATTAAGTCAATTACATCGACCCCAGTTCGTAACTGATGCTTTATTTATCGATCCTGAGAGGATGAAAGGCAAAGTCGACCTCGGCGGAATTTGAACTCAGAACGTAGCGGCTGACGAAATACCTATTTCTTTACTACCCACAAGAGGCTAAACACAAAGAGGACAAACAAGGACAGACAAAGGGATTAAGTCGATTATATCGACCCCAGTGCCTAACTGGTACTTATTTAATCGACCCCGAAAGGATGAAAGGCAAAGTCGACCTCAAAGGAATTTGAACTCAGAACGTAACGTCAGACGAAACACCGCTAAGAATTTCGCCCGGCGTGCTAACGTTTCTGCCAGCTCGCCGCCTTACTTAGATAAAGTATTTAAAGAAGACTGCATGGCAATCATGCCTCTCCAAAGAGCACCAACACAATAAACGGCACGACAGTTTTGCGTCTTTTTTAAATAATTTCTTTACACTTCTACTTGTTTTCATTGTGGAGGTGCAATGGCCCAGTGGTTAGGGCAGCGGACTCGCGGTCGTAGGATCGTGGTTTCGATTCCAAGACCGGGCGTTGTGAGTGTTTATTGAGCGAAAACACTTAAAAGCTCCACGAGGCTCCGGCAGGGGATGGTGGTGATCCCTGCTGTACTCTTTCACCACAACTTTCTCTCACTCTTACTTCCTGTTTCTGTTGTACCCGTATTTCAAAGGGCCAGCCTTGTCACTCTCTGTGTCACGCTGAATATCCCCGAGAACTACATTAAGGGTACACGTGTCTGTGGAGTGCTCAGCCACTTACACGTTAATTTCACGAGCAGGCTGTTCCGTTGATTCGGATCAACCGGAACCCTCGTCCTCGTAACCGACGGAGTGCTTCCATACTTGTTTTCATTGTTTCCTCCTCAATCTCTGTCTCTCTCTTTCTCTTAGTCTCTCTTCGCTAGTCTTCACTTATCCTCTCCACTTCCATGCCTGCCCTCCTCCTCCTCACACTATTTGTTTTTTGTTCTTTTTTTTTCTTTCTTGTTAGTCCGCACCACTTCTTTCTCAAGTACATCTTTTCATATTTTGCATTTTTGGTCGGGAAAAGTCCCATTCCATCTTACGTATTTTAAAACTAAACATTTAACCAGGAAACATTATATACTCAGTTGTTCTACTGTTATATCATACGTATAGTGTGTCTATATATATATGTGTGTGTGTGTGTGAGTGTGTCTGTGTGTGAGTGTGTGTGTGTGTGTGCGTGTGTGTGTGTAGATAGATAGATAGATAAATAGGTAGATAGATAGATAGATATGTCTGTATATATGTATGTATATGCGTATATGTAAATATAGTGTGTGCATATATGTGTATACATGCATATATATATATGCACACATGTTTACGGACATATATACATATATATTCATACATACATCATATACATACATCATTCATACAGACATAGATGAATACGTACACCACACACAAGTGCACATACACATACATACATCATACTTACATACATACGTACACACATACACACATAGTCGTATGCATGTACGCATTCATGCATGTATGCATACATACATACATACATATATATATATATACAAAAATACCTTTTGCTGATGGTGAATTTTCAATGAAGAAACCGTGGATCAAGGTTAGAAACCGATTCTTTCTCTGTTGGCAAGAAATCCTTAAATAAACTCAATAATGACATACATACATACATACATACATGCATACATCATACATACATGCATACATCATACATACACACATACATACATACATACATACATACACACATACATACATACATACATACACACACATACATACATACACACATACATACGTACACATATACATACATATATACATACACACACACATACATGCATACATACACACATACATTCATACATACATACATACATGCATACATACATACATGCATACATACATACACACATACATACATACACACATACATGCATATATACATACAAGCAATCATACATACATACATACATACATACATACATACATATACACATCAATACAAATATATAACTTCGTTGCATTAAGGAAGAATATGCAGGTGACTGGGATACCGTACCAATATGGAAACAAAAACAAATACGGTTGGAGAAAAAAAAAACACTGCATGATAGGGTAGACATAATGAATGGAATTTCATACTGAGAATGGAATGAAGAAACCATCAAAATACTTAGAGACAAGCGGTAAATATGCCAAGAACGTGAAGAATGAAAACAAGAACAAACCCGAGTGTAAATGAGAGGCTTGAGATAATTAAGGGAGGTATGAAATCCGGGGCCCGGAACATTCCAGCAAGCGTCTCCTTTTGTTGCCAGCCCCCCAATTTCTAACTATATGTAGTACTAACATACACATTTTTTTGTACGATCTGATATCCGCTAAAGATATAAACACGAAATGATATCCAAGCTAATAACGATATCATATTTAAACTCTCTAATAATGGCTTTTATTTCTGGAATTACAGATGAGCAGATGATTTTCAGCTCACCTCTGAAGAGCTGTGTTTGTTTATACTGAGACAAATATCTTGGGCGGGATCTCATTAGGTTTAGCATCATTACCAGTTTTGGAGTTTTCTTTTTTTTTATTTTTTTGCTCCCTTTGACATAACCCATTCACCCCCTCCGCTAAAAAAAGAATAACAATATGAACGTCTACAGCAAAATAAAAAATACTGTTTCTCCAACCCACAAAACAATGGCGTCAAAGTTTTAAGTGTTGAAACTTTCTGTGTGTGTGTTACATTAAATATTCGCCTGTTCAACGCCAGGCAGCGCACAAAATGTAACAACGTTAAGGAATATGAACTCGAGCCAAAGGCTGTGACAGAGAATAATAATTACAGGATTTTATAGGATTTTCCAATAAAGACAGACCGTACTATTGAAGCAAGACCAGCATATATAATTATAGAGAATTAAAAAAAAGAAGAAAAAAGAGAAACTGAAGGAAAGAAAGAAACAGTGTAAGATTACAGATTTTGCAACACCATATGAAAAATAGAGCAGATCTCAAATAAATAGAAAACAGATTGGCGGTGCTCCAACATGGCCACTGCCTTAGGACTGAAACGTATGAAAGAGTAAAAGAGTAAAGATCTGGACGTAGCAAAAGAGACGAAGGAATTGTGAAAGACTAAGACAAGTATTCCTATGGTGGTGTTGAACTTGGTACGATACATAAATTGCAGCGAAAGATATGGAATAATATTGGGACTGAGACACGCACTGTCGACCTGCAAATAAGTGTAGTCTTGTATTCTGTTCCGAAATATTAATTGTTGGAGGAGTTTCGCAGTCGTTTATCTATGTTGTGAAGGGAAATTGGTAAGTGTTGGTTGGCTTAGGTCGCTGTTACTTAGTGGCTCGGCAAAAAGATACTGATAGAATGAGTAACACACTTAAAAAGAAAACAAAAGAAAAACGTCGTGAGATCGATTTGCTGATTTGATTTGATTTCGATTAAAGCTCTTCGAAGCGGTGCCCCAGCATGACCTCTGTCAGATGACTGAAACATAGCACCTTGCCTGAACGCAGCATCAACAAATCATTATTTACGACTTATCCTTTAATCCCCAAATGCACAAATGCACAAATGCAGAGGAAGGATAAAGGCACAACATTCCTGTAGAAAGAACCCCTCGGATTCATCGTTATATACATTGTTGTAAGGCCTGGC
>NC_043014.1:41510097-41522630 GCF_006345805.1 Octopus sinensis
CTGCACGTTCCTTCGATAATGGATCTGGAACTGTAGTGAAACCTGGTTTACAACAAAGAGAGAAGAGCAGAGATTGGTAACGGCGCAGAGAGCCATGGAGAGGTCAATGCTTGGAATCTCGTTGAGAGAGCACATCAGTAGCGAGGTCATCAGAGAGAAAACCGACGTGGGGGATGTCATCTTAGAATATACACGCAGCAAGTTTAGATGGGCTGGACACGTCGCCCGGCTCACCGATAATCGGTAGACCCGCAAAGTTGTCGAGTGGTACCCGCGCGAGCGGAAACATATGTGTGTGTGTGTGTGTGTGTGTACTTATGCAAACACAGGCGTGGTTATGAAATAAGGACCACATGGTTCCAGGTTTTGTCCTTATTATGCAAAGTGTCTTACGCTATAGCCTCGGGTCGACTTGTGAGTGAAATTGGTATCCGAAAACTGAAAGACACCCGTGTGTCTTTGTTTCTGTGTTTATCCCCTACCACCGCTTGACTACCGCTGTTTGTTTGTTTACGTCTCATTAACTTATCGTTTGGTCTAAAGGAAAGCGGTATCATAAGTACAAGCTTTCGAAAACAAACGAGTACTGAGATCGATTCATTCGACTAAAATTCCTCAGCATGGCCACAGTCTAATGACTGAAAAGTTGTTTAACCCTGAAGATCAATATCATGCCTGCCATTCTACGCTTTTACCCCTGCAAATGTATAGCCATCAATATGGGATATAATTAGTATATTTCTTTCTGTTTACTCTTTTACTCTTTTACTTGTTTCAGTCATTTGACTGCGGCCATGCTGGAGCACCGCCTTTAATCGAGCAACTCGACCCCGGGACTTATTCTTTTGTAAGCCCAGTACTTATTATATCGGTCTCTTTTGCCGAACCGCTAAATAACGGGGACATAAACACACCAGCATCGGTTGTCAAGCAATGCTAGTGGGACAAACACAGACACACACATACATACATATACATATATACGACAGGCTTCTTTCAGGGCATTGGTCGGCAGAAGACACTTGCCCAAGATGCCACGCAGTGGGACTGAACCCGGAACCATGTGGTTGGTTAGCAAGCTACTTACCACACAGCCACTCCTGGACAATTAAATGAAAATTCTTTGTACATAAGAAAACATAAGGCTATTGATGATATTTCTAGTGACTGCTTTGTTACGAGAAATCTACTGAGTATTCAAATCGAGTCTCATCCGTTAATGTTTCATGAATTGAACCAGTTTTAATTATCTGTTTTTAGAGAATTAGGTGGTAGTTCTAACTGACGTCTGCACCGAATTTTTCAGCTGGCTCTGCAACTAACTGTATGATGTTTCTGCAGAATGTGACTGAAAGCTCTAAGGAGACAAAAATGAAAGATTCATTGGAGTGCCGATCTAAATTACCCTAGAATATTTATTTCGTTTCGTTGGTGTACGATATTCATTGAAACTGCGCCTGAGATTGTTCTACTGTGTTTCCTTCTAATGCAAGAATTGACTCTATGATTAGTTGAACAAAAGGAAAGATTCATCGCTGGAATATTCACAAAATGAAAGAATTATTCCCAGAATATTATCTTTATTGATTCATTAAATTATTAATATTTCTATTGAGATTTGAACTTAGAATCTACGTACCGTAAATCCTCGAGTATAGTCCGCCCTTGAGTATAATACGCAGGGGATTTTTAGCGGGGCTGTACCCCTGAAAAACCTAAACCTTGTGTATAATACGCACCCACTCTCTTACTTGAGTCAAGGAGTTCTATATAACGTCCTTGGTTTGTAAATATGTATACAGTAACGTCCTTTATTATTATTGTATATATAATATAATGCAAACGTGTAGCTTTTTTGTGCATTTTATTTGCAGAAAATAAAGTAATAACGGTAATAACATTTAATAAATGTTGCTTACTGCATGTTATGGATGATTCTTTTATGACTTCATTGCTTACAGTCTTAGCTTAAGATATTTTCCCGCCCGACATCACAAAATGCGTCTGAATAAACATAGCCAGACAGCAAATAGAGACTCGGACATTGCTTAGAAAATTATTTTCAGTTTTAACCTCGTAAATAGTACGCACTGGGGATTTTGACTTTTATATTTAGGGGAAAAAATGCGGATTATACTCGAGGATTTACGGTAGCTTTTGCAGCTCCACGTGAATGACAAATCAATCTTTTGTATGAAGACCCCACTTTAAATGATTTTTGCTGCCATTTTGTTATTTCCTTTTTGTAGCCGTCTTATAGAATTCACATTTTTTTATTTTACGTACAAGCTAGCTCTCTTACCATCATATCTGTAATTTATATCGGAGAAAACAAATATCTAAATAAATATCTCTCTCACTCGACTGTAAAAAGATATTCTCACATTTCTATGCGATATAAATATTATTTAAGACATTGAGAAGCCTCATTTCAAATAAACGAAAGGACTGAGTGTATATTGCCCTAAACACGTTCACATAATTATTTATATATATACATACATATATACATACATACATATATATATAATATATATATATATATATATTATATATATATATATATATATACATACTACATATATATATATATATATATATATATATACATACATACATATATATATATATATATTATATATATATACATACATACATATATATATGTATATATATATATATCTATATATATATATATATACATACATACATATATATATATATTATATATATACATACATACATATATATATAATATACATACATATATATATTATATATATACATACATACATATATATATATATATATAATATATATATATATATATATATACATATACATATATATATATTATATAATATATATATATTACATACATACATATATATATATATATATATATATATATACATACATACATACATATATATATATATTATATATATATATACATACATACATATATATATAATATATATATATATATATATATATTATATATATATACATATATATATATATACATATATATATATTATACATATATTATATAATATATATATATATATATATATATATACACACACACACATGCATAATCCACTTATATTATGTTAAAGATCAAGAAATTGGACATCTGATCCCATATACAAGATGGGCATCTGGTTGCATTGCCAATCCTCTGTGTTGATATAACCCAGCTATATATGTATTGAATGGGGGTCTTTCCAGATAACCCAAGGTAACATAAAACTTCAGATCTGCACTGCTCTCCGAGGTTGTATAATGTCAGTGTTGAAATCTAAACTGGTGTCAGATATTTAAATACAAACAAACACACACACACACACAGAAACATGCACACACACACTCATATACGCACACACAATAAATAGTCAAAGCAAATACAACAATATATAAAGAAAAAGCAAAGTTGAAACGAAACAAAATATATATTTACATGTGGGTTAGATTCACCCGATGGCAAATAGTTTTAATTTCCTTGGTAAAAGTGAACAGCTGGTTGTTGTGGGTTGGACTTTCTTTTCTTTCAGCCACTGTTCATATATAATCATAGGTGTTGTCGAAATATATTATACAAGCAGTGGTATATAAACATGAACGATAGCAATGTTTACATTGAATATGACAGGTAATTCACGTTCTGCATTCACAAAAAATGTGTTAAACCTGAATTATACTTTATGTCAGCAAAGACCAAAAAAAGCAGAGAAAAATCGCTAGATGTGCTGATTTTCTTTCAGAACCAAATGTGTGGTCGAAATTTTATTTTAGATTAATTGAAAAAAAATCGAAAGTAATCATGATATGGGAATTAATTACGAGTGAACAATTAACTATGTTATTTTTTAATTCTGAAACTTGGAATTGCCAAATTTTTAGAGAAGATTTGGTTGTGTGAATCAACTTCATTTGCAGATGGAATTATAAAATCGATCTGTAACTTCGACAAAACGTTGCAGATTTTTAGAGAAAGATTATAGTCGTTAGCAAAGATAATATTCAATAAAGGGTGAAACGCTTGTGACCTTAAAATACCTGCTGCTGATTAAACAGAAAGGCTTTCCGATATAAGGATGGATTTAAAAGAAAATCTTGCAATACCTCCGATGTTTACTTCACTCAGTATGTTAATGTTATCTATTTTATTGTTTCTTTATTGCCCACAAGGGGCTAAACATAGAGGGGAAAAACAAGGACCGACAAAGGGATTAAGTCGATTACATCGACCCCAGTGCGTAACTGGTACTTATTTAATCGACCCCGAAAGGATGAAAGGCAAAGTCGATGTCGGCGGAATTTGAGCCCAGAATGTAGCGGCAGACGAAATACCTATTTCTTTACTACTCACAAGGGGCTAAATATTGAGGGGAAAAACAAAGGGATTAAGTCAATTACATCGACCCCAGTGCGTCACTGGTACTTAATTTATCGACCCCGAAAGGATGAAAGGCAAAGTCGACCTCGGCGGAATTTGAACTCAGAACCTAGCGGCAGATGAAATACCTATTTCTTTACTACCCACAGGGGACTAAACACAGAGGGGACAAACAAGGACAGACAAACGGATTAAGTCGATTATATCGACCCCAGTGTGTAAATGGTACTTAATTTATCGACCTCGAAAGGATGAAAGGCAAAGTCGACCTCGGCGGAATTAGAACTCAGAACGTAGCGGCAGACGAAATACCGCTAAGCATTTCGCCCGGCGTGCTTACGATTCTGCCAGCTCGCTGCCTTGTGTTATCTATTTTATAGTCGCGGAGAAGTGTATCGTAAACGCAATTAATTTGGGGTTTGTACTCTAACTTATTGAAGAAGTAGATTGTAACACTACAAAGCTTTTAGTCCAGCAGTCAGTTACTGTCTCCTGATTAAATTACACAATTAGAATATCAATCCGAAGAGGCTGATGACAATCTGAAAGCTGATCTATGTTTTTACTATTATTTAAATATAAATAATCGAACTGTATAACATTTTTCTATCAGCTTTACACACGTTTATTTGACAGAAGAATAATTAAGCGTAAAAAAATATTAATAGAAAAGCGAATACATTATTTGAAACGGATCTTTTCGGTTTGAACGGCAGTTTTTTAAAATAATTCCCACGTAACTAAACACTTTTAAACTTCGTATACTGGTAGAATGTGTTTATAACACATTTTTTTCTCTTGGCTTATTTGAGAAAATTCTATAGTTTGTAAGATAATTGTTGTTTTTTCTTCTTCAATTTCTGCAATTTCAACCAATCGATGACCGTCTATTGAGGTGAAAACATTCTGTGCCGTATGAAAATGTCCCTCATTTAAGAAACAGATTGGGTTTATTTACATTTGTGAAGAAAAAAAGATACCCTTCCCCCACCCCTAACCAACCCTAACTAACCCTAACCCTAAAACAATAGATCGATACTAGGGTCATAATTATGGGTGACAATTTTATATGACACCGCTAGAAAAACTGCCGTTCAAACCGAAAAGATCCTTTAAAACTCCAACGTTTCAACTTTAAACATTTTTTTTACTACTACTACAGATTTTAAACAAAACAATACATAAAGATATGTAAATATTTTTTTACAGGTCTTGTTCTTACTTTTAGTCGGTTGAAAACTTAGATATTCCGGTATATAGCTAAAATTTCTGTCGATAGTGCTGTACTCTAGCAATTTCTGAGACTGATATGATGAATGAATAGGAAGCGATGTTGAGACGTATGAAACCGTGCATTTGAATACAAACTGCTGAATACGAAGGCAGAACTTAAATTTTCAAACAAAATTTAGCGCCTGCTGAATAGATTATTAAAATAATAAATAGAAATGGTTTAACACAACACACATACGCACGTATATATATATATATATAATCTCCAGCTGCTTCAGGTGAAAATTGTCAAAGTGTAGTAGAACGGTTTAGCATTTTCAAAAGTGTATTAAGTCCCACATACAACAGTTTTGCAGAAATATTTTCTAGCTGAAAATGTCATACATGCATGGAGCTTCGATTTTATGCACCCAAAATAGTATTATTTGTCCAGCTGAAACTGTTGCTAATGTAAAAAATAACTAAAATGGAATGGTGAAACTATTTTTTTGTTTTCTGAAAAACCAACGTTTAGGCCTTACAACACTTTTGCGTAATAGCAACGATATATATATTTATATATGTATGTACGTCTTTTATTCGTCGCCTTTTCAAGCCTAGCCAGGCTCATGGGCCCGGTTTCCCGGTTTCTGTGGCGTATGTGTTCCCCGCAGCTGGACGGAATGCCAGTCCATCGCAGCGTTACACAAGAAACAAGAAGAGAGAATGAGAGAAAGTTGTGGCGAAAGAGTACAACAGGGGTCACCACCATCCCCTGCCGGAGCATCGTGGAGCTTTTAGGTGTTTTCGCTCAATAAACACTCACAACGCCCGGCCTGGGGATCAAAACCACGATCCTACGACCGCGGCGAGTCCGCTGCCCTAACCACTGGGTCATTGTGCCTCCACATGTATGTACGTAGCTAAGCAGGATATTTCATCTGGAGCTGATTTTTGCTTCTATCTATGTGAAATATCTTGCAAGTTTTTCGTAAATCTGACTCTAACAGACTTCTCAGCAATTATATCTGTGCAAACAATATGGTGGGACCTAAATATTTTGCGAGACGATTAACCCAAATTTATGTTTCTGCCCTCGTGGATTACGTATGAATATTCAAGATTTACTGGACATTACAATTCTACTACGGACTTTCCCTACTTCACTGGCGCATCTTTACTAACCATTAGCAATCAAACTATGCATATTCGTCTTACTTATCAGATAAACTTGCTACTAGTTTAGTAAAAGTAGATAGTCATATGTTAATAATTCGAGAGGAGAAACCGCATTGCGTTCGTTCAAATTTGAAGTTATAATGTTCAATTACGATTATATTATGTAATATAAATATTAATTGTGCAATCACATTATATATATATATATAACATTTATTAATATTCTAAGCGTTAATTATCAATTCTGCATTCAACTAGAATGTGATATCTTGCTTCGTTAGATATTAGTGGATACAACTTGATTCTACAGAGAACTAATTTGTCGATAAATTCAAGTGGGAACTACTAGCGAGTGGATGAGGACACAACGTTCAGTAACATTTATATTAAATTTCAGAAAAGCGAGAAAGCCAAACAAAGTTCGTAACGGAGTCCTCGTCGGTTTCGACGATGACCAGTAAGATCTTCGTTGAGCTGAATTTCTCCTAAGTGTGAAATTAATGTGTAAGTTGGCTGAATATATCTGCAACAATTTAAGTATACGTAACACAATTTTGAGCTTCGTTGACTGATAGAACTATTGCCAAATATATCTGACATTATCCACAGATATATGTACATCATGTTCTTGTCCCATAGTTTATTTGTACAGATATTTTAATTACAATTTAACTGAAATGCAAAACTATTAATAAGAAAACTTTTAATATAAACCTTTCATCCTTTAGGGGTCGATAAAGTAAATACCAGCTCAGCATTGGTTCAATGTAATCGACTCACCTTCTCCACCGAAATGTTAGTTAGTTAATTTTTTGGCTCAAAAAGCAAAAAGCAAGGCTATGTAGGGGGACATGGAGTTATGTACAGGGTGGTGTTCATGTAAAGAGTTCAGGCCACTTGTGGTCAAGGGAGACTTTGAACCGAGCGGTCATCGGCATCTTCGCTATCTCGTCCGGCAGCTTATTCCACGGATCCGCAACCCGGACGGAGAAAGCCCCTCTCCTTCGATTGAGATGAAATCATCGCAGATAGAGCTTTTCGGAGTGACCTCGCAGCCGCCGCTCTGGAGCAGGAGTGAAGAACAGCTCTTTCGAGAGGTTACACTTTCCGCTTATGATGTGAGCAAGAATGAGATCACCACGGCGTCGTCGTTTTTCTAGAGAATAAAGGTGGAGCGTCTTCAGCCTTTCTTCATAAGACAAATTCTTGAGACGAAGAATCATGCGGGTAGCCAGCTTCTGGACTCTTTCGAGATGCTGTATGTCTTTGAGGAGATAAGGAGAAGAGGCTTGAATCCCGTACTCCAATATGGGTCTCACCAGCGTGACATAGAGCGTCGAATGACCGTCGAATCAAGAACAGAACTCCGTGTGCTTTGTTGGCAGCATGGACGCACTGGGCCGAAAGCGAAAAGGAGGAATCCACCAAGATACTCAGGTCCTTTACCTGGTCGGTCCTCTTCAGCAGCAGACGACCCGGCTCGAAATCAAGTTGAGTTGCAGGAGGAGAGCCAACATGCAGATGACAGCACTTTGACACGTTCAGACACAGGTCCCATTCGTTAGACCATCTCCAAATTTGGTGAAGGCATCGACGAAGATCCTCTATATCACCGCGAGGAGCGACCAGTTTGACATCATCGGCTCTGTGCTAAAATATGAAACCAATTTAAACCTGGAAATGAGTAACGATACGAAAATACCAAGTCCGTTCTCGGTTGACTAATTACACAACAAAATTTTGATTCCATTTCTTATTTCATTTTCTCGATACCTTTACTCCATTGGCTAAATATTGTTTGTTCCTTCTCGAGCCATGCCTGGCTCATGAGGGCCGGTTTCCCAGTAACCTTGGCGTATAGGTTCCCCACCTGGACGGGACATCGGTCCGTCGCTGGTGAGCTGCAAGATACAGGAGGAAAGAGTGAGAGAAAGTTGTGACGAAAGAGTTAGCAGAAGTTCGCCATTACCTTCTGCCGGAGCCGCGTGGAGCTTAGGTGTTTCGCTCATACACATACACACCGCCCGGTCTGAGATTCGAACCCGCGATCCGTCGACCGCGAGTCCGCTGCTCTAATTACTAGGGGATATGCCTCCACATTAGATAAATAGAGATACTTGAATCTCCAGTTTCATTATGTCATGCTTTACGCCTAAGTAAGAGACATTTGTTAGCATTTTTTATATTAGGTGGCAATCTGATAGAAAGTTTTGAGTTTGAGTTCAAATTCCGCCGAGGTCGACTTTGCCTTTCATCATTTCGGAATCGATAAAATATGTAACATCTTAGCATCAGGGCTGATGATATTCACGTTAAACTGCCCCTTAAATTGCTGAACTTGTGCCAAAATTTGAAACGATCTCTAACCAGAACAACTTTGTAAATCACACAGTGACATTTCTCAAAATGAAGTTGAATTAAGAGAGTGGATTACAGATCATACAATTTTTCATCTAAATTAAAATTATCAAAAAGAATTAATTATTTCAATCGGATTGTGCATTCCTTAGAATAAAACTCATTGACAGAAACTTGATCATGTAGAAAAGGGAAGAAGAAGAAGAGGAGAAAACGCCCGTTACAGAAGACGAACAGCATGACCGAGAGAGTGCGCCACTAGCTTACTAATTAGACTGCTAACCTCATGGCACATGCTACACAGACTCCGGCCTGACGATAACGACCAAATCTACCATCTCTTGGGTCAAAAATTAAGAATTAAAAAATTTCAATCTAATTTATTTTCTTCAAATGATTCTAATTGCCAATAATATTCACGTGCTAAATGAGGAAATTAAATTTTACTATTGTCTCTAATGTTGAAATTTTAATTTGATAAATAGATTAGAATTAAATATTTCAACTGGGGGCAGTAATTATAAGCAATTATAATAAAACATATGTAAAAAAAAATACCACGATTTGACTTCGGTCTTCATCGACTTATCGTTGACAGGAGCCGTAAAATTTGGCGGGAATTAAGCATGAGTAGATTAGGAAAGTAGCTCATGTTATAGTAAGCGTGCTTCTTGAGCCGAGGCAGCTGTGACTGAGGGGAGGGGTACTTTGCTACGTATTATGTTGAACGTGAATATTGTATTGGTAGATATATATATCTGTTTCTTTATTATCCACAAGGGGCTAAACATAGAGAGGACAGACAAACGGATTAAGTCGATTACATCGACCCCAGTGCGTAACTGGTACTTAATATATCGACCCCCGAAAGGATGAAAGGCAAAGTCGACCTCGGCGGAATTTGAACCCAGAACGTAACGGCAGACGAAATACGGCTACGGATTTCGCCCGGCGTGCTAACGTTTCTGCCAACTCGCCGACCCCAAAATGTTTCGTGGCAGCCTCCGGATGCCGAAACCCGGGATTGAACCGGGGACATCAGAGGTGAAACTAGGTGGCGGATTGCTGAGTGAAAATAACAGGAGATAGTTTTGAGAATGTGGGGATTTTCATCATAAAATGTTAGTGAAATTTTTGATCTTGTAAATGCTTCAATCATTTAACTGCAGCCATACTGTGGCACAGCTTTGAAGGGTTCTAATCGAAGGAACCGTCTCCATTACTTATCAATTTAAATACATCACTTACCAATTTGTGTGGGGCGCAGTTAAGCGGGAGATCAACAAAACTCCTTGTAACACCAAAGATGAATTGAAGGCAAGGATTATGGTAGTATTCACAATGTTAAACAAGGAGACCGTCCAGAAGAGTTGCAAGAGATTCCGAAGTCATCTGGAGGCCGTCGTTGAAGCCAATGGCGATTTTATTCATTAAATTTACTTTTTAGTATTTCAAGATATTGTTTATGAAATTTTGGTAAATATAGCTGTTAAAATGAGATGTCAGAGTCATTTTCATTTTTGTGTAATTTAGACGACAGTTTTTTCACCGCACCATATATATATATATATATATATATCACGTGATCACGTGACCGACCAGACCATCAGATGTTGCTACACATCGCTGGTCACAATGCATTCGCATTGCTTTAGCCTTTGAATGACGCCACCTCACTGGCTAAGCGAGCAGGCCAACAGAAGAAAGAGTGATGAAAGAGCACAGCAGGGATCACCACCTCCTGCCTGAGCGTTGTGGAGCTTTTAGGTGTTTTCGCTCAATAAACACTCACAACGCCCGGTCTGGGAATCGAAACCGCGAGTCGGCCGCCCTAACCACTGAGTCATTGCGCCTCCAAATATATGTATGTATGTATAGACAGACAGACAGACAGATAGATAGATAGATAGATAGATCTGTGTTCCTTTCTGTGGAAGAGCGTAGCCTCGAAACATTAAAGACTTTTTCAATTCCCGAGCGTTATACTAACACATCTGCTTGTTTTCCACACCACCTGTCTTCGTATTTTGTTTTTTCGTGAATTCTCTCCCTATATATATGTGTGTGTGTGTATATGTGCGTAAGACGGGCCTCTTTCGGTTGCCGTCTAGCAAATTTACTCAGAGGGGTTTGGTTGACCGAAAGTATCGTAGAAAACACACGCCCAAGCTGCCACGCAGTGCGATTGAACTTGGAATCAATCACGTTGCTGAGAAGCAAACTTCTTACCACAAAGCCACGCCTGGTTCCTATTCAAGGAAAAGCTAAAAAGCAGTGTAATAACAATCATGTTAACAGAGCAACGCAAGAGGATGGTGTCGATGGCAACGGTAGACGTCATGAAATTCTCTTCATCCACGCATAAAATTCTCTTCATCCTCTCATATAAAACTAATCAAGCACACCAATTATAACTAATAAAACACAATTAATAAGTTGTAACCAGCCTCGCCTATAGACCACGATACTAATACCTACCGTCGCCTACTTTTTCAAAGATCACTACTAATCACCCAAAAGTACTACTGTTACTAATAGTACCACCACCACCACAACCACTACTACTACTACTACTACTACTACTACTACTACTACTGCTACTACTACTACTACTACTACTACTACACTACTACTACTACTACAGCTGTTGCTGCTGTGGCTGTGACGACTGTTACTACCACTTCTACTAATGTTACTACTACTGCTGCTGTTGTTGTTGTTGTGACTTCTACTACTACTACTACTATTGCTACTAATAGTAGTACCATCACCACCACCACCACTACTACTACTGCTGCTGCTACCACTGCTAATGCTGATATGATGTTTGCTGCTTCGGCTTGTGTTTCAGCTGTTGCCTTTGACATTCCCACTATAACTATTAGTGCCACAAATACTACTACTACTATTATAACTACTACTACTACTACTACTACTACTACTACTACTACAACAACTACTACTACAACAACTACTACTACACCACCACTAAAGCTCTTACAACTACTATAACAACTACTACTAATATTATAACTACTACTACAACTAATACTACCTCAAATGCTACAACTACTACTACTACTACTTCATTGACTACTACTACAACTACTACAACAACAACTATTAATACTACTACAACTACTACTACTACTATTATTGCTACGATTACGTCTGCTGATCACATCACTTCCTGCATCTGCTAACTAGAAGTCATTCTCGTTAACATGCAAAACAAAAAAAAGTGAAGCGATATAAAAGACACACACACACACACACACTCCTCTCTCTCTCTCCTCTCTCTCTCCTCTCTCTCTCCCTCTCTCTCTCCCCTCTCTCTCTCACTCTCTCTCCCCCTCTCTCTCTCACTCTCTCTCCCCCTCTC